>NC_091202.1:1896177-2177637 GCF_040958095.1 Procambarus clarkii | reverse complement strand
TTCGTACGAAACAAAATGCAAGAAAACTTGCTTAAAATGCAATATCATGCGAAATTCTGAGATTTGAAGGCCAAATCACATATCGTGATACTACATGAAATAGTATCGAAATATTGGTAAATATTTTTATGGTTTGCAAATAATATAAACTTTTGGATAGGATCAAAATTCAGTATTTTATTTATTAGATAATAACCTTAAATACTTCATTTTCAATCATCTATTTGTTTCTCGTTAAAATACTGAGTAAGATATTGAAAAGGGGAGAAGTTCGGTTTTTATTGCATATATCGACAAATGTAGTATCGAATCGATACTACAAATATTTAGTACCAGAAGATTCAATATCTTACTCAGTATTTTAACGAGAAACAAATAGATGATTGAAAATGAAGTATTTAAGGTTATTATCAAATCAATTATGTGTTTGCATCATTTTTATCGTATATATATATGAATTAATACCCATGGACGGAAAATTCACAAAAACGTGGAAAACGGCAAAATATTGCCTAATTCGATGATATTTTGTTTAAATCACATGAAGGAAAAGGAGATGATAAACGTTAAAATATTGCTAAATTCGATGATTTTTCGTACGAAGCAAAATGCAAGAAAACTTGCTTAAAATGCAATATTATGCGAAATTCTGAGATTTGAAGGCCAAATCACATATCGTGATACTAAATGAAATAGTATCGAAATATTGGTGAAAATGAATATATTTACGTAATATCAAACTACATGAAAAACGTGAAAAAAGTCACTATATAACCATATTTGAGGATTTTAACTTCAAATCATAGAGCGAGGTTTCGTATTATTTAGATCCAAGAAAAGACATATGACAATGTTGTTTCTAATACAAATGATAAAAAACAATGTGTTTTCATTAGAATTAACTATAATGTTCTTGATTTTCCGTTTATATTAACGATGGAAGATGTACACGTAAAACCGCTCTAATCCGGCTGAAACATTGATATATGCAATAAAAACCGGACTTCTCCCCTTTTCAATATCTTACTCAGTATTTTAACGAGAAACAAATAGATGATTGAAAATGAAGTATTTAAGGTTATTATCTAATCAATTATGTGTTTGCATCATTTTTATCGTATATATATATGAATTAATACCCATGGACGGAAAATTCACAAAAACGTGGAAAACGGCAAAATATTGCCTAATTCGATGATATTTTGTTTAAATCACATGAAGGAAAAGGAGATGATAAACGTTAAAATATTGCTAAATTCGATGATTTTTCGTACGAAGCAAAATGCAAGAAAACTTGCTTAAAATGCAATATTATGCGAAATTCTGAGATTTGAAGGCCAAATCACATATCGTGATACTACATGAAATAGTATCGAAATATTGGTAAAAATGAATATATTTACGTAATATCAAACTACATGAAAAACGTGAAAAAAGTCACTATATAACCATATTTGAAGATTTTAACTTCAAATCATAGAGCGAGGTTTCGTATTATTTAGTTCCAAGAAAAGACATATGACAATGTTGTTTCCAATACAAATGAGAAAAAACAATGTGTTTTCATTAGAATTAACTATAATGTTCTTGATTTTCCGTTTATATTAACGATGGAAGATGTACACGTAAAACCGCTCTAATCCGGTTGAAACGTCGATATATGCAATAAAAACCAAACTTCTCCCCTTTTCAATAGCTTACTCAGTATTTTAACGAGAAACAAATAGATGATTGAAAATGAAGTATATAAGGTTATTATCTAATCAATTATGTGTTTGCATCATTTTTATCGTATATATATATGAATTAATACCCATGGACGGAAAATTCACAAAAACGTGGAAAACGGCAAAATATTGCCTAATTCGATGATATTTTGTTTAAATCACATGAAGGAAAAGGAGATGATAAACGTTAAAATATTGCAAAATTCGATGATTTTTCGTACGAAGCAAAATGCAAGAAAACTTGCTTAAAATGCAATATTATGCAAAATTCTGAGATTTGAAGGCCAAATCACATATCGTGATACTACATGAAATAGTATCGAAATATTGGTAAAAATGCATATATTTACGTAATATCAAACTACATGAAAAACGTGAAAAAAGTCACTATATAACCATATTTGAGGATTTTAACTTCAAATCATAGAGCGAGGTTTCGTATTATTTAGTTCCAAGAAAAGACATATGACAATGTTGTTTCCAATACAAATGATAAAAAACAATGTGTTTTCATTAGAATTAACTATAATGTTCTTGATTTTCCGTTTATATTAACGATGGAAGATGTACACGTAAAACCGCTCTAATCCGGCTGAAACGTCGATATATGCAATAAAAACCAAACTTCTCCCCTTTTCAATATCTTACTCAGTATTTTAACGAAAAAACAAATAGATGACTGAAAATGAAGTATTTAAGGTTATTATCTAATCAATTATGTGTTTGCATCATTTTTATCGTATATATATATGAATTAATACCCATGGACGGAAAATTCACAAAAACGTGGAAAACGGCAAAATATTGCCTAATTCAATGATATTTTGTTTAAATCACATGAAGGAAAAGGAGATGATGAACGTTAAAATATTGCTAAATTCGATAATTTTTCGTACGAAGCAAAATGCAAGAAAACTTGCTTAAAATGCAATATTATGCGAAATTCTGAGATTTGAAGGCCAAATCACATATCGTGATACTACATGAAATAGTATCGAAATATTGGTAAAAATGAATATATTTACGTAATATCAAACTACATGAAAAACGTGAAAAAAGTCACTATATAACCATATTTGAGGATTTTAACTTCAAATCATAGAGCGAGGTTTCGTATTATTTAGTTCCAAGAAAAGACATATGACAATGTTGTTTCCAATACAAATGAGAAAAAACAATGTGTTTTCATTAGAATTAACTATAATGTTCTTGATTTTCCGTTTATATTAACGATGGAAGATGTACACGTAAAACCGCTCTAATCCGGCTGAAACGTCGATATATGCAATAAAAACCGAACTTCTCCCCTTTTCAATATCTTACTCAGTATTTTAACGAGAAACAAATAGATGATTGAAAATGAAGTATTTAATGTTATTATCTAATCAATTATGTGTTTGCATCATTTTTATCGTATATATATATGAATTAATACCCATGGACGGAAAATTCAAAAAAACGTGGAAAACGGCAAAATATTGCCTAATTCGATGATATTTTGTTTAAATCAAATGAAGGAAAAGGAGATGATAAACGTTAAAATATTGCTAAATTCGATGATTTTTCGTACGAAGCAAAATGCAAGAAAACTTGCTTAAAATGCAATATTATGCGAAATTCTGAGATTTGAAGGCCAAATCACATATCGTGATACTACATGAAATAGTATCGAAATATTGGTAAAAATGAATATATTTACGTAATATCAAACTACATGAAAAACGTGAAAAAAGTCACTATATAACCATATTTGAGGATTTTAACTTCAAATCATAGAGCGAGGTTTCGTATTATTTAGATCCAAGAAAAGACATGACAATGTTGTTTCCAATACAAATGATAAAAAACAATGTGTTTTCATTAGAATTAACTATAATGTTCTTGATTTTCCGTTTATATTAACGATGGAAGATGTACACGTAAAACCGCTCTAATCCGGCTAAAACGTCGATATATGCAATAAAAACCGAACTTCTCCCCTTTTCAATATCTTACTCAGTATTTTAACGAGAAACAAATAGATGATTGAAAATGAAGTATTTAAGGTTATTATCTAATCAATTATGTGTTTGCATCATTTTTATCGTATATATATGAATTAAAACCCATGGACTGAAAATTCACAAAAACGTGAAAAACGGCAAAATATTGCCTAATTTGATGATATTTTGTTTAAATCAAATGAAGGAAAAGGAGATGATAAACGTTAAAATATTGCTAAATTCGATGATTTTTCGTACGAAGCAAAATGCAAGAAAACTTGCTTAAAATGCAATATTATGCGAAATTCTGAGATTTTAGGCCAAATCACATATCGTGATACTACATGAAATAGTATCGAAATATTGGTAAAAATGAATATATTTACGTAATATCAAACTACATGAATAACGTGAAAAAAGTCACTATATAACCATATTTGAGGATTTTAACTTCAAATCATAGAGCGAGGTTTCGTATTATTTAGATCCAAGAAAAGACATATGACAATGTTGTTTCCAATACAAATGATAAAGAAACAATGTGTTTTCATTAGAATTAACTATAATGTTCTTGATTTTCCGTTTATATTAACGATGGAAGATGTACACGTAAAACCGCTCTAATCCGGCTAAAACGTCGATATATGCAATAAAAACCGAACTTCTCCCCTTTTCAATATCTTACTCAGTATTTTTATCATCCCCTTTTCCTTTATGTGATATAAACAAAATATCATCGAATTAGGCAATATTTTGCTGTTTTTCCACGTTTGTGTGAATTTTCAGTTTATTGCTATTAATTCATTAAATATACGATAAAAACGATGCAAATACATAATTGATTAGATATTAACCTTAAACACTTCATTTTCAATCAACTATTTGTTTCTCGTTAAAATACTGAGTAAGATATTGGAGAAGGGAGAAGTTCTGTTTTTATTGCATATATCGACGTGTCAGCCGGACTAGAGAGGTTTTACGTGTACATCTTCCATCGGTAATATAAACGGAAAATCAGGAACATTTTAGTTAATTCTAATGAAAACACATTATAATGACTTAATAATGACTTTTTTCACGTTTTTCATGTAGTTTGATATTACGTAAATATATTAATTTTTACCAATATATCGATACTATTTCATGTAGTATCACGATATGTGATTTGGCCTTCAAATCTCAGATTTTCGCAAAATATTGCATTTTAAGCAAGTTTTTTTGCATTTTGTTTCGTACTAAAAATCATCGAATTCAGCAATATTTTGACGTTTATCATCCCCTTTTCTTTCATGAGATATAAACAAAATATCATCGAATTAGGCAATATTTTGCTGTTTTAACACGTTTGTGTGAATTTTCAGTTTATTGCTATTAATTCATTAAATATACGATAAAAACGATGCAAATACATAATTGATTAGATATTAATCTTAAGCACTTCATTTTCAATCAACTATTTGTTTCATGTGAAAATACTGAGTAAGATATTGGAAAAGGGAGAAGTTCTGTTTTTATTGCATATATCGACGTTTCAGCCGGATTAGAGCGGTTTTACGTGTACATCTTCCATCGGTAATATAAACGGAAAATCAAGAACATTTTAGTTAATTCTAATGAAAACACATTGATTTTTATGATTTGTATGTCTTTTCTTGGATCTAAATAATACGAATCCTCGCTCTATGATTTGAAGTTAAAATCCTCAAATATGATAATATAGTGACTTTTTTCACGTTATTCATGTAGTGTGATTTTACGCATATATATTCGTTTTTACCAATATTTCGATACTACTTCACGCTTTCTCACGATATGTGATTTGGCCTTCAAATCTCAGAATTTCGCAAATTTTGCATTTTTAAGCAAGTTTTCTTGCATTTTGTTTTGTACTAAAAATCATCGAATTTAGCAATATTTTGACGTTTATCATCCCCATTTCCTTTATGTGATTTAAACAAAATATCATCGAATTCGGCAATATTTTGCCGTTTTTCCACTTTTTGTGAATTTTTAGTTTATTGTTATTATTTCATTATATATACGAGAAAAATTATGCAAGCACATAATTGATCAAAAAATAACCTTATATACTTCATTTTCAATCATCTACATGTTTCTCGTTAAAATACTGAGTAAGATATTTAAAGGGGAGAAGTTCTGTTTTTATTGCATATATCGACGTTTCAGCCGGATTAGAACGGCTTTACGTGTACATCTTCCATCGGTAATATAAACCGAAAATTAGGATTATTTTAGTTAATTTTAATGAAAACACATTGATTTTTATAATTTGTATTGGAAGCAACATCTTTATACGTCTTTTCTAGGGTCTAAAAAATACGAAACGTCGCTCTATGATTCGAAGTTAAAATCCTCAAATTTGGTATAATAATGACTTTTTTCACGTTTTTCATGTAGTTTGATATTACGTAAATATATTCATTTTTACCAATATTTCGATACTATTTCATGTAGTATCACGATATGTGATTTGGCTTTCATATCTCAGATTTTCGCATAATATTGCATTTTAAGCAAGTTTTCTTGCATTTTGTTTCGTAATAAAAATCATCGAATTCAGCAATATGTTGACGTTTATCATCTCCTTTTCCTTTATGTGATATAAACAAAATATCATCGAATTATGCAATATTTTGCTGTTTTTCCACGTTTGTGTGAATTTTCAGTTTATTGCTATTAATTCATTAAATATACGATAAAAACGATGCAAATACATAATTGATTAGATATTAACCTTAAACACTTCATTTTCAATCAAATATTTGTTTCTCGTTAAAATACTGAGTAAGATATTGGAAAAGGGAGAAGTTCTGTTTTTATTGCATATATCGACGTTTCAGCCGGATCAGAGCGGTTTTACGTGTACATCTTCCATGGGTAATATAAACGGAAAATCAGGAACATTTTAGTTAATTCTAATGAAAACACATTGATTTTTATCATTTGTATGTCTTTTCTTGGATCTAAATAATACGAATCCTCGCTCTATGATTTGAATTTAAAATCCTCAAATATGGTAATAAAGTGAATTTTTTCACGTTATTCATGTAGTGTAATTTTACGTATATATATTCGTTTTTACCAATATTTCGATACTACTTCACGTTTTCTCACGATATGTGTTTTGGCCTTCAAATCTCAGAATTTCGCAAATTTTGCATTTTTAAGCAAGTTTTCTTGCATTTTGTTTTGTACTAAAAATCATCGAATTTAGCAATATTTTGACCTTTATCATCCCCATTTCCTTTATGTGATTTAAATAAAATATCATCGAATTAGGCAATATTTTGCCGTTTTTCCACTTTTTGTGAATTTTTAGTTTATTGTTATTATTTCATTATATATACGAGAAAAATTATGCAAGCACATAATTGATCAGAAAATAACCTTAAATACTTCATTTTGAATCATCTATATGTTTCTCGTTAAAATACTGAGTAAGATATTTAAAAGGAGAGAAGTTCTGTTTTTATTGCATATATAGACGTTTCAGCCGGATTAGAATGGTTTTACGTGTACATCTTCCATCGGTAATATAAACCGAATATCAGGATTATTTTAGTTAATATTAATGAAAACACATTGATTTTTATCATTTGTATTGGAAGCAACATCTTTATACGTCTTTTCCAGGGTCTAAAAAATACGAAACGTCGCTTTATGATTCGAAGTTAAAATCCTCAAATTTGGCATAATAATGACTTTTTTCACGATTTTCATGTAGTTTGATATTACGTAAATATATTCATTTTTACCAATATTTCGATACTATTTCATGTAGTATCACGATATGTGATTTGGCTTTCATATCTCAGATTTTCGCATAATATTGCATTTTAAGCAAGTTTTCTTGCATTTTGTTTCGTACTAAAAATCATCGAATTCAGCAATATTTTGACGTTTATCATCTCCTTTTCCTTTATGTGATATAAACAAAATATCATCGAATTAGGCAATATTTTGCTGTTTTTCCACGTTTGTGTGAATTTTCAGTTTATTGCTATTAATTCATTAAATATACGATAAAAACGATGCAAACACATAATTGATTAGATATTAACCTTAAACACTTCATTTTCAATCAACTATTTGTGTCTCGTTAAAATACTGAGTAAGATATTGGAAAAGGGAGAAGTTCTGTTTTTATTGCATATATCGACGTTTCAGACGGATTAGAGCGGTTTTACGTGTACATCTTCCATCGGTAATATAAACGGAAAATCAAGAACATTTTAGTTAATTCTAATGAAAACACATTGATTTTTATGATTTGTATGTCTTTTCTTGGATCTAAATAATACGAATCCTCGCTCTATGATTTGAAGTTAAAATCCTCAAATATGGTAATATAGTGACTTTTTTCACGTTATTCATGTAGTGTGATTTTACGTATATATATTCGTTTTTACCAATATTTCGATACTACTTCACGCTTTCTCACGATATGTGATTTGGCCTTCAAATCTCAGAATTTCGCAAATTTTGCATTTTTAAGCAAGTTTTCTTGCATTTTGTTTTGTACTAAAAATCATCGAATTTAGCAATATTTTGACGTTTATCATCCCCATTTCCTTTATGTGATTTAAACAAAATATCATCGAATTCGGCAATATTTTGCCGTTTTTCCACTTTTTGTGAATTTTTAGTTTATTGTTATTATTTCATTATATATACGAGAAAAATTATGCAAGCACATAATTGATCAGAAAATAACCTTATATACTTCATTTTCAATCATCTACATGTTTCTCGTTAAAATACTGAGTAAGATATTTAAAGGGGAGAAGTTCTGTTTTTATTGCATATATCGACGTTTCAGCCGGATTAGAACGGCTTTACGTGTACATCTTCCATCGGTAATATAAACCGAAAATTAGGATTATTTTAGTTAATTTTAATGAAAACACATTGATTTTTATAATTTGTATTGGAAGCAACATCTTTATACGTCTTTTCTAGGGTCTAAAAAATACGAAACGTCGCTCTATGATTCGAAGTTAAAATCCTCAAATTTGGTATAATAATGACTTTTTTCACGTTTTTCATATAGTTTGATATTACGTAAATATATTCATTTTTACCAATATTTCGATACTATTTCATGTAGTATCACGATATGTGATATGGCTTTCATATCTCAGATTTTCGCATAATATTGCATTTTAAGCAAGTTTTCTTGCATTTTGTTTCGTAATAAAAATCATCGAATTCAGCAATATTTTGACGTTTATCATCTCCTTTTCCTTTATGTGATATAAACAAAATATCATCGAATTATGCAATATTTTGCTGTTTTTCCACGTTTGTGTGAATTTTCAGTTTATTGCTATTAATTCATTAAATATACGATAAAAACGATGCAAATATATAATTGATTAGATATTAACCTTAAACACTTCATTTTCAATCAAATATTTGTTTCTCGTTAAAATACTGAGTAAGATATTGGAAAAGGGAGAAGTTCTGTTTTTATTCCATATATCGACGTTTCAGCCGGATCAGAGCGGTTTTACGTGTACATCTTCCATGGGTAATATAAACGGAAAATCAGGAACATTTTAGTTAATTCTAATGAAAACACATTGATTTTTATCATTTGTATGTCTTTTCTTGGATCTAAATAATACGAATCCTCGCTCTATGATTTGAAGTTAAAATCCTCAAATATGGTAATAAAGTGAATTTTTTCACGTTATTCATGTAGTGTAATTTTACGTATATATATTCGTTTTTCCAATATTTCGATACTACTTCACGTTTTCTCACGATATGTGATTTGGCCTTCAAATCTCAGAATTTCGCAAATTTTGCATTTTTAAGCAAGTTTTCTTGCATTTTGTTTTGTACTAAAAATCATCGAATTTAGCAATATTTTGACCTTTATCATCCCCATTTCCTTTATGTGATTTAAATAAAATATCATCGAATTAGGCAATATTTTGCCGTTTTTCCACTTTTTGTGAATTTTTAGTTTATTGTTATTATTTCATTATATATACGAGAAAAATTATGCAAGCACATAATTGATCAGAAAATAACCTTAAATACTTCATTTTCAATCATCTATATGTTTCTCGTTAAAATACTGAGTAAGATATTTAAAAGGAGAGAAGTTCTGTTTTTATTGCATATATAGACGTTTCAGCCGGATTAGAATGGTTTTACGTGTACATCTTCCATCGGTAATATAAACCGAATATCAGGATAATTTTAGTTAATATTAATGAAAACACATTGATTTTTATCATTTGTATTGGAAGCAACATCTTTATACGTCTTTTCCAGGGTCTAAAAAATACGAAACGTCGCTTTATGATTCGAAGTTAAAATCCTCAAATTTGGCATAATAATGACTTTTTTCACGATTTTCATGTAGTTTGATATTACGTAAATATATTCATTTTTACCAATATTTCGATACTATTTCATGTAGTATCACGATATGTGATTTGGCTTTCATATCTCAGATTTTCGCATAATATTGCATTTTAAGCAAGTTTTCTTGCATTTTGTTTCGTACTAAAAATCATCGAATTCAGCAATATTTTGACGTTTATCATCTCCTTTTCCTTTATGTGATATAAACAAAATATCATCGAATTAGGCAATATTTTGCTGTTTTTCCACGTTTGTGTGAATTTTCAGTTTATTGCTATTAATTCATTAAATATACGATAAAAACGATGCAAACACATAATTGATTAGATATTAACCTTAAACACTTCATTTTCAATCAACTATTTGTGTCTCGTTAAAATACTGAGTAAGATATTGGAAAAGGGAGAAGTTCTGTTTTTATTGCATATATCGACGTTTCAGCCGGATTAGAGCGGTTTTACGTGTACATCTTCCATCGGTAATATAAACGGAAAATCAGGAACATTTTAGTTAATTCTAATGAAAACACATTGATTTTTATGATTTGTATGTCTTTTCTTGGATCTAAATATTACGAATCCTCGCTCTATGATTTGAAGTTAAAATCCTCAAATATGGTAATATAGTGACTTTTTTCACGTTATTCATGTAGTGTGATTTTACGTATATATATTCGTTTTTACCAATATTTCGATACTACTTCATATTTTCTCACGATATGTGATTTGGCCTTCATATCTCCGAATTTCGCAAATTTTGCATTTATAAGCAAGTTTTCTTGCATTTTGTTTTGTACTAAAAATCATCGAATTTAGCAATATTTTGACCTTTATTATCCCATTTTCCTTTATGTGATTTAAACAAAATATCATCGAATTAGGCAATATTTTGCCGTTTTTCCACGTTTTTGTGAAATTTTAGTTTATTGTTATTATTTCATTATATATACGAGAAAAATAATGCAAGCACATAATTGATCAGAAAATAACCTTAAATACTTCATTTTCAATCATCTATATGTTTCTCGTTAAAATACTGAGTAAGATATTTAAAAATCATCGAATTCAGCAATATTTTTACGTGTATCATCCCCTTTTCTTTCATGAGATATAAACAAAATATCATCGAATTAGGCAATATTTTGCTGTTTTTCCACGTTTGTGTGAATTTTCAGTTTATTGCTATTTATTCATTAAATATACGATAAAAATGATGCAAACACATAATTGATTAGATATTAACCTTAAACACTTCATTTTCAATCAACTATTTGTTTCTCGTTAAAATACTGAGTAAGATATTGGAGAAGGGAGAAGTTCTGTTTTTATTGCATATATCGACGTGTCAGGCGGACTAGAGAGGTTTTACGTGTACATCTTCCATCGGTAATATAAACGGAAAATCAGGAACATTTTAGTTAATTCTAATGAAAACACATTATAATGACTTAATAATGACTTTTTTCACGTTTTTCATGTAGTTTGATATTACGTAAATATATTAATTTTTACCAATATTTCGATACTATTTCATGTAGTATCACGATATGTGATTTGGCCTTCAAATCTCAGATTTTCGCAAAATATTGCATTTTTACGCAAGTTTTCTTGCATTTTGTTTTGTACTAAAAATCATCGAATTTAGCAATATTTTGACGTTTATCATCCCCATTTCCTTTATGTGATTTAAACAAAATATCATTGAGTTAGGCAATATTTTGCCGTTTTTCCACGTTTTTGTGAATTTTTAGTTTATTGTTATTATTTCATTATATATACGAGAAAAATTATGCAAGCACATAATTGATCAGAAAATAACCTTAAATACTTCATTTTCAATCATCTATATGTTTCTCGTTAAAATACTGAGTAAGATATTTAAAAGGAGAGAAGTTCTGTTTTTATTGCATATATAGACGTTTCAGCCGGATTAGAATGGTTTTACGTGTACATCTTCCATCGGTAATATAAACCGAAAATCAGGATTATTTTAGTTAATATTAATGAAAACACATTGATTTTTATCATTTGTATTGGAAGCAACATCTTTATACTCTTTTCCAGGGTCTAAAAAATACGAAACGTCGCTTTATGATTCGAAGTTAAAATCCTCAAATTTGGCATAATAATGACTTTTTTCACGATTTTCATGTAGTTTGATATTACGTAAATATATTCATTTTTACCAATATTTCGATACTATTTCATGTAGTATCACGATATGTGATTTGGCTTTCATATCTCAGATTTTCGCATAATATTGCATTTTAAGCAAGGTTTCTTGCATTTTGTTTCGTACTAAAAATCATCGAATTCAGCAATATTTTGACGTTTATCATCCCCTTTTCTTTCATGAGATATAAACAAAATATCATCGAATTAGGCAATATTTTGCTGTTTTTCCACGTTTGTGTGAATTTTCAGTTTATTGCTATTAATTCATTAAATATACGATAAAAACGATGCAAATACATAATTGATTAGATATTAATCTTAAGCACTTCATTTTCAATCAACTATTTGTTTCTCGTTAAAATACTGAGTAAGATATTGGAAAAGGGAGAAGTTCTGTTTTTATTGCATATATCGACGTTTCAGCCGGATCAGAGCGGTTTTACGTGTACATCTTCCATGGGTAATATAAACGGAAAATCAGGAACATTTTAGTTAATTCTAATGAAAACACATTGATTTTTATCATTTGTATGTCTTTTCTTGGATTTAAATAATACGAATCCTCGCTCTATGATTTGAAGTTAAAATCCTCAAATATGGTAATATAGTGACTTTTTTCACGTTATTCATGTAGTGTGATTTTACGTATATATATTCGTTTTTACCAATATTTCGATACTACTTCATATTTTCTCACGATATGTGATTTGGCCTTCATATCTCAGAATTTCGAAAATTTTGCATTTTTAAGCAAGTTTTCTTGCATTTTGTTTTGTACTAAAAATCATCGAATTTAGCAATATTTTGACCTTTATCATCCCCTTTTCCTTTATGTGATTTAAACAAAATATCATCGAATTAGGCAATATTTTGCCGTTTTTCCACGTTTTTGTGAATTTTTAGTTTATTGTTATTATTTCATTATATATACGAGAAAAATTATGCAAGCACATAATTGATCAGAAAATAACCTTAAATACTTCATTTCAATCATCTATATGTTTCTCGTTAAAATACTGAGTAAGATATTTAAAAATCATCGAATTCAGCAATATTTTGACGTGTATCATCCCCTTTTCTTTCATGAGATATAAACAAAATATCATCGAATTAGGCAATATTTTGCTGTTTTTCCCCGTTTGTGTGAATTTTCAGTTTATTGCTATTTATTCATTAAATATACGATAAAAATGATGCAAACACATAATTGATTAGATATTAACATTAAACACTTCATTTTCAATCAACTATTTGTTTCTCGTTAAAATACTGAGTAAGATATTGGAGAAGGGAGAAGTTCTGTTTTTATTGCATATATCGACGTGTCAGCCGGACTAGAGAGGTTTTACGTGTACATCTTCCATCGGTAATATAAACGGAAAATCAGAAACATTTTAGTTAATTCTAATGAAAACACATTATAATGACTTAATAATGACATTTTTCACGTTTTTCATGTAGTTTGATATTACGTAAATATATTAATTTTTACCAATATTTTGATACTATTTCATGTAGTATCAAGATATGTGATTTGGCCTTCAAATCTCAGATTTTCGCAAAATATTGCATTTTAAGCAAGTTTTTTTGCATTTTGTGTCGTACTAAAAATCATCGAATTCAGCAATATTTTGACGTTTATCATCCCCTTTTCTTTCATGAGATATAAACAAAATATCATCGAATTAGGCAATATTTTGCTGTTTTTCCACGTTTGTGTTAATTTTCAGTTTATTGCTATTAATTCATTAAATATACGATAAAAACGATGCAAATACATAATTGATTAGATATTAATCTTAAGCACTTCATTTTCAATCAACTATTTGTTTCATGTTAAAATACTGAGTAAGATATTGGAAAAGGGAGAAGTTCTGTTTTTATTGCATATATCGACGTTTCAGCCGGATTAGAGCGGTTTTACGTGTACATCTTCCATCGGTAATATAAACGGAAAATCAGGAACATTTTAGTTAATTCTAATGAAAACACATTGATTTTTATGATTTGTATGTCTTTTCTTGGATCTAAATAATACGAATCCTCGCTCTATGATTTGAAGTTAAAATCCTCAAATATGGTAATATAGTGACTTTTTTCACGTTATTCATGTAGTGTGATTTTACGTATATATATTCGTTTTTACCAATATTTCGATACTACTTCACGATTTCTCACGATATGTGATTTGGCCTTCAAATCTCAGAATTTCGCAAATTTTGCATTTTTAAGCAAGTTTTCTTGCATTTTGTTTTGTACTAAAAATCATCGAATTTCGCAATATTTTGACGTTTATCATCCCCATTTCCTTTATGTGATTTAAACAAAATATCATCGAATTAGGCAATATTTTGCCGTTTTTCCACGTTTTTGTGAATTTTTAGTTTATTGTTATTATTTCATTATATATACGAGAAAAATTAAGCAAGCACATAATTGATCAGAAAATAACCTTATATACTTCATTTTCAATCATCTACATGTTTCTCGTTAAAATACTGAGTAAGATATTTAAAGGGGAGAAGTTCTGTTTTTATTGCATATATCGACGTTTCAGCCGGATTAGAACGGCTTTACGTGTTCATCTTCCATCGGTAATATAAACCGAAAATTAGGATTATTTTAGTTAATTTTAATGAAAACACATTGATTTTTATAATTTGTATTGGAAGCAACATCTTTATACGTCTTTTCTAGGGTCTAAAAAATACGAAACGTCGCTCTATGATTCGAAGTTAAAATCCTCAAATTTGGTATAATAATGACTTTTTTCACGTTTTTCATGTAGTTTGATATTACGTAAATATATTCATTTTTACCAATATTTCGATACTATTTCATGTAGTATCACGATATGTGATTTGGCTTTCATATCTCAGATTTTCGCATAATATTGCATTTTAAGCAAGTTTTCTTGCATTTTGTTTCGTAATAAAAATCATCGAATTCAGCAATATTTTGACGTTTATCATCCCCTTTTCCTTTATGTGATATAAACAAAATATCATCAAATTATGCAATATTTTGCTGTTTTTCCACGTTTGTGTGAATTTTCAGTTTATTGCTATTAATTCATTAAATATACGAAAAAAACGACGCAAATACATAATTGATTAGATATTAACCTTAAACACTTCATTTTCAATAAAATATTTGTTTCTCGTTAAAATACTGAGTAAGATATTGGAAAAGGGAGAAGTTCTGTTTTTATTGCATATATCGACGTTTCAGCCGGATCAGAGCGGTTTTACGTGTACATCTTCCATGGGTAATATAAACGGAAAATCAGGAACATTTTAGTTAATTCTAATGAAAACACATTGATTTTTATCATTTGTATGTCTTTTCTTGGATTTAAATAATACGAATCCTCGCTCTATGATTTGAAGTTAAAATCCTCAAATATGGTAATAAAGTGAATTTTTTCACGTTATTCATGTAGTGTAATTTTACGTATATATATTCGTTTTTACCAATATTTCGATACTACTTCACGTTTTCTCACGATATGTGATTTGGCCTTCAAATCTCAGAATTTCGCAAATTTTGCATTTTTAAGCAAGTTTTCTTGCATTTTGTTTTGTACTAAAAATCATCGAATTTAGCAATATTTTGACCTTTATCATCCCCATTTCCTTTATGTGATTTAAATAAAATATCATCGAATTAGGCAATATTTTGCCGTTTTTCCACGTTTTTGTGAATTTTTAGTTTATTGTTATTATTTCATTATATATACGAGAAAAATTATGCAAGCACATAATTGATCAGAAAATAACCTTAAATACTTCATTTTCAATCATCTGTATGTTTCTCGTTAAAATACTGAGTAAGATATTTAAAAGGAGAGAAGTTCTGTTTTTATTGCATATATAGACGTTTCAGCCGGATTAGAATGGTTTTACGTGTACATCTTCCATCGGTAATATAAACCGAAAATCAGGATTATTTTAGTTAATATTAATGAAAACACATTGATTTTTATCATTTGTATTGGAAGCAACATCTTTATACGTCTTTTCCAGGGTCTAAAAAATACGAAACGTCGCTTTATGATTCGAAGTTAAAATCCTCAAATTTGGCATAATAATGACTTTTTTCACGATTTTCATGTAGTTTGATATTACGTAAATATATTAATTTTTACCAATATTTCGATACTATTTCATGTAGTGTCACGATATGTGATTTGGCTTTCATATCTCAGATTTTCGCATAATATTGCATTTTAAGCAAGTTTTCTTGCATTTTGTTTCGTACTAAAAATCATCGAATTCAGCAATATTTTGACGTTTATCATCCCCTTTTCCTTTATGTGATATAAACAAAATATCATCGAATAAGGCAATATTTTGCTGTTTTTCCACGTTTGTGTGAATTTTCAGTTTATTGCTATTAATTCATTAAATATACGATAAAAACGATGCAAACACATAATTGATTAGATATTAACCTTAAACACTTCATTTTCAATCAACTATTTGTTTCTCGTTAAAATACTGAGTAAGATATTGGAGAAGGGAGAAGTTCTGTTTTTATTGCATATATCGACGTGTCAGCCGGACTAGAGAGGTTTTACGTGTACATCTTCCATCGGTAATATAAACGGAAAATCAGGAACATTTTAGTTAATTCTAATGAAAACACATTATAATGACTTAATAATGACTTTTTTCACGTTTTTCATGTAGTTTGATATTACGTAAATATATTAATTTTTACCAATATTTCGATACTATTTCATGTAGTATCACGATATGTGATTTGGCCTTTAAATCTCAGATTTTCGCAAAATATTGCATTTTAAGCAAGTTTTTTTGCATTTTGTTTCGTACTAAAAATCATCGAATTCAGCAATATTTTGACGTTGATCATCCCCTTTTCTTTCATGAGATATAAACAAAATATCATCGAATTAGGCAATATTTTGCTGTTTTTCCACGTTTGTGTGAATTTTCAGTTTATTGCTATTAATTCATTAAATATACGATAAAAACGATGCAAACACATAATTGATTAGATATTAACCTTAAACACTTCATTTTCAATCAACTATTTGTTTCTCGTTAAAATACTGAGTAAGATATTGGAAAAGGGAGAAGTTCTGTTTTTATTGCATATATCGACGTTTCAGCCGGATTAGAGCGGTTTTACGTGTACATCTTCCATCGGTAATATAAACGGAAAATCAGGAACATTTTAGTTAATTCTAATGAAAACCCATTGATTTTTATGATTTGTATGTCTTTTCTTGGATCTAAATATTACGAATCCTCGCTCTATGATTTGAAGTTAAAATCCTCAAATATGGTAATATAGTGACTTTTTTCACGTTATTCATGTAGTGTGATTTTACGTATATATATTCGTTTTTACCAATATTTCGATACTACTTCATATTTTCTCACGATATGTGATTTGGCCTTCATATCTCAGAATTTCGCAAATTTTGCATTTTTAAGCAAGTTTTCTTGCATTTTGTTTTGTACTAAAAATCATCGAATTTAGCAATATTTTGACCTTTATCATCCCCTTTTCCTTTATGTGATTTAAACAAAATATCATCGAATTAGGCAATATTTTGCCGTTTTTCCACGTTTTTGTGAATTTTTAGTTTATTGTTATTATTTCATTATATATACGAGAAAAATTATGCAAGCACATAATTGATCAGAAAATAACCTTAAATACTTCATTTCAATCATCTATATGTTTCTCGTTAAAATACTGAGTAAGATATTTAAAAATCATCGAATTCAGCAATATTTTGACGTGTATCATCCTCTTTTCTTTCATGAGATATAAACAAAATATCATCGAATTAGGCAATATTTTGCCGTTTTTCCACGTTTTTGTGAATTTTTAGTTTATTGATATTATTTCATTATATATACGAGAAAAATAATGCAAGCACATTATTGATCAGAAAATAACCTTAAATACTTCATTTTCAATCATCTATATGTTTCTCGTTAAAATACTGAGTAAGATATTTAAAAGGGGAGAAGTTCTGTTTTTATTGCATATATCGACGTTTCAGCCGGATTAGAACGGTTTTACGTGTACATCTTCCATCGGTAATATAAACCGAAAATCAGGAACATTTTAGTTATTTCTAATGAAAACAGATTGATTTTTAACATTTGTATTGGAAACAACATTGTCATGTCTTTTCTTGGATCTAAACAATATGAAACCTCGCTCTATGATTTGAAGTTAAAATCCTCAAAAATGGTAATATAGTGACTTTTTTCACGTTATTCATGTAGTATGATTTTACGTATATATATTCGTTTTTACCAATATTTCGATACTACTTCACGTTTTCTCACGATATGTGATTTGGCCTTCAAATCTCAGAATTTCGCAAATTTTGCATTTTTAAGCAAGTTTTCTTGCATTTTGATTTGTACTAAAAATCATCGAATTTAGCAATATTTTGACCTTTATCATCCCCATTTCCTTTATGTGATTTAAACAAAATATCATCGAATTAGGCAATATTTTGCCGTTTTTCCACGTTTTTGTGAATTTTTAGTTTATTGTTATTATTTCATTATATATACGAGAAAAATAATGCAAGCACATAATTGATCAGAAAATAACCTTAAATACTTTATTTTCAATCATCTATATGTTTCTCGTTAAAATACTGAGTAAGATATTTAAAAGGGGAGAAGTTCTGTTTTTATTGCATATATCGACGTTTCAGCCGGATTAGAACGGTTTTACGTGTACATCTTCCATCGGTAATATAAACCGAAAATCAGGAACATTTTAGTTAATTCTAATGAAAACACATTGATTTTTATAATTTGTATTGGAAGCAACATCTTTATTCGTCTTTTCTAAGGTCTAAAATATACGAAACGTCGCTCTATGATTCGAAGTTAAAATCCTTAAATTTGGCATAATAATGACTTTTTTCACGTTTTTCATGTAGTTTGATATTACGTAAATATATTCATTTTTACCAATATTTCGATACTATTTCATGTAGTATCACGATATGTGATTTGGCCTTCAAATCTCAGATTTTCGCAAAATATTGCATTTTAAGCAAGTTTTCTTGCATTTTGTTTCGTACCCAAAATCATCGAATTGAGCAATATTTTGACCTTTATCATCCCCTTTTCCTTTATGTGATTTAAACAAAATATCATAGAATTAGGCAATATTTTGCCGTTTTTCCATGTTTTTGTGAATTTTCAGTTTATTGTTATTATTTCATTAAATATACGAGAAAAATTATGCAAACACATAATATATCAGAAAATAACCTTAAATACTTCATTTTCAATCATCTATTTGTTTCTCGTTAAAATACTGAGTAAGATATTGAAAAGGGGAGAAGTTCTGTTTTTATTGCATATATCGACGTTTCAGCCGGATTAGAACGGTTTTACGTGTACATCTTCCATCGGTAATATAAACCGAAAATCAGGAACATTTTAGTTAATTCTAATGAAAACACATTGATTTTTAACATTTGTATTGGAAACAACATTGTCATATGTCTTTTCTTGGATCTAAACAATATGAAACCTCGCTCTATGATTTGAAGTTAAAATCCTCAAAAATGGTAATATAGTGACTTTTTTCACGTTATTCATGTAGTATGATTTTACGTATATATATTCGTTTTTACCAATATTTCGATACAACTTCATATTTTCTCACGATATGTGATTTGGCCTTCATATCTCAGAATTTCGCAAATTTTGCATTTTTAAGCAAGTTTTCTTGCATTTTGTTTTGTACTAAAAATCATCGAATTTAGCAATATTTTGACCTTTATCATCCCCATTTCCTCTATGTGATTTAAACAAAATATCATCGAATTAGGCAATATTTTGCCGTTTTTCCACGTTTTTGTGAATTTTTAGTTTATTGTTATTATTTCATTATATATACGAGAAAAATTATGCAAGCACATAATTGATCAGAAAATAACCTTAAATACTTCATTTTCAATCATCTATATGTTTCTCGTTAAAATACTGAGTAAGATATTTAAAAGGGGAGAAGTTCTGTTTTTATTGCATATATCGACGTTTCAGCCGGATTAGAACGGTTTTACGTGTACATCTTCCATCGGTAATATAAACCAAAAATCAGGATTATTTTAGTTAATTTTAATGAAAACACATTGATTTTTTTAATTTGTATTGGAAGCAACATCTTTATACGTCTTTTCTAGGGTCTAAAAAATACGAAACGTCGCTCTATGTTTCGAAGTTAAAATCCCCAAATTTGGTATAATAATGACTTTTTTCACGTTTTTCATGTAGTTTGATAATACGTAAATATATTCATTTTTACCAATATTTCGATACTATTTCATGTAGTATCACGATATGTGATTTGGCTTTCAGATTTTCAGATTTTCGCATAATATTGCATTTTAAGCAAGTTTTCTTGCATTTTGTTTCGTACTAAAAATCATCGAATTCAGCAATATTTTGACGTTTATCATCCCCTTTTCCTTTATGTGATATAAACAAAATATCATCGAATTAGGCAATATTTTGCTGTTTTTCCACGTTTGTGTGAATTTTCAGTTTATTGCTATTAATTCATTAAATATACGATAAAAACGATGCAAACACATAATTGATTAAATATTAACCTTAAACACTTCATTTTCAATCAACTATTTGTTTCTCGTTAAAATACTGAGTAAGATATTGGAAAAAGGAGAAGTTCTGTTTTTATTGCATATATCGACGTTTCAGCCGGATTAGAGCGGTTTTACGTGTACATCTTCCATCGGTAATATAAACGGAATATCAGGAACATTTTAGTTAATTCTAATGAAAACACATTGATTTTTATCATTTGTATGTCTTTTCTTGGATCTAAATAATACGAATCCTCGCTCTATGATTTGAAGTTAAAATCCTCAAATATGGTAATATAGTGACTTTTTTCACGTTATTCATGTAGTGTGATTTTACGTATATATATTCGTTTTTACCAATATTTCGATACTACTTCACGTTTTCTCACGATATGTGATTTGGCCTTCAAATCTCAGAATTTCGCAAAATATTGCATTTTAAGCAAGTTTTCTTGCATTTTGTTTCGTACCAAAAATCATCGAATTTAGCAATATTTTGACCTTTATCATCCCCATTTAATTTATGTGATTTAAACAAAATGGCATCGAATTAGGCAATATTTTGCCGTTTTTCCACGTTTTTGTGAATTTTTAGTTTATTGTTATTATTTCATTATATATACGAGAAAAATAATGCAAGCACATAATTGATCAGAAAATAACCTTAAATACTTTATTTTCAATCATCTATATGTTTCTCGTTAAAATACTGAGTAAGATATTGAAAAGGGGAGAAGTTCTGTTTTTATTGCATATATCGACGTTTCAGCCGGATTAGAACGGTTTTACGTGTACATCTTCCATCGGTAATATAAACCGAAAATCAGGAACATTTTAGTTAATTCTAATGAAAACACATTGATTTTTATAATTTGTATTGGAAGCAACATCTTTATTCGTCTTTTCTAGGGTCTAAAAAATACGAAACGTCGCTCTATGATTCGAAGTTAAAATCCTCAAATTTGGCATAATAATGACTTTTTTCACATTTTTCATGTAGTTTGATATTACGTATATATATTCATTTTTACCAATATTTCGATACTATTTCATGTAGTATCACGATATGTGATTTGGCCTTCAAATCTCAGATTTTCGCAAAATATTGCATTTTAAGCAAGTTTTCTTGCATTTTGTTTCGTACCAAAAATCATCGAATTGAGCAATATTTTGACCTTTATCATCCCCTTTTCCTTTATGTGATTTAAACAAAATATCATAGAATTAGGCAATATTTTGCTGTTTTTCCATGTTTTTGTGAATTTTCAGTTTATTGTTATTATTTCATTAAATATACGAGAAAAATTATGCAAACACATAATATATCAGAAAATAACCTTAAATACTTCATTTTCAATCATCTATTTGTTTCTCGTTAAAATACTGAGTAAGATATTGAATAGGGGAGAAGTTCTGTTTTTATTGCATATATCGACGTTTCAGCCGGATTAGAACGGTTTTACGTGTACATCTTCCATCGGTAATATAAACCGAAAATCAGGAACATTTTAGTTAATTCTAATGAAAACACATTGATTTTTAACATTTGTATTGGAAACAACATTGTCATGTCTTTTCTTGGATCTAAACAATATGAAACCTCGCTCTATGATTTGAAGTTAAAATCCTCAAAAATGGTAATATAGTGACTTTTTTCACGTTATTCATGTAGTATGATTTTACGTATATATATTCGTTTTTACCAATATTTCGATACTACTTCACGTTTTCTCACGATATGTGATTTGGCCTTCAAATCTCAGAATTTCGCAAATTTTGCATTTTTAAGCAAGTTTTCTTGCATTTTGATTTGTACTAAAAATCATCGAATTTAGCAATATTTTGACCTTTATCATCCCCATTTCCTTTATGTGATTTAAACAAAATATCATCGAATTAGGCAATATTTTGCCGTTTTTCCACGTTTTTGTGAATTTTTAGTTTATTGTTATTATTTCATTATATATACGAGAAAAATTATGCAAGCACATAATTGATTAGAAAATAACCTTAAATACTTCATTTTCAATCATCTATATGTTTCTCGTTAAAATACTGAGTAAGATATTTAAAAGGGGAGAAGTTCTGTTTTTATTGCATATATCGACGTTTCAGCCGGATTAGAACGGTTTTACGTGTACATCTTCCATCGGTAATATAAACCAAAAATCAGGATTATTTTAGTTAATTTTAATGAAAACACATTGATTTTTATAATTTGTATTGGAAGCAACATCTTTATACGTCTTTTCTAGGGTCTAAAAAATACGAAACGTCGCTCTATGTTTCGAAGTTAAAATCCCCAAATTTGGTATAATAATGACTTTTTTCACGTTTTTCATGTAGTTTGATAATACGTAAATATATTCATTTTTACCAATATTTCGATACTATTTCATGTAGTATCACGATATGTGATTTGGCTTTCAGATTTTCAGATTTTCGCATAATATTGCATTTTAAGCAAGTTTTCTTGCATTTTGTTTCGTACTAAAAATCATCGAATTCAGCAATATTTTGACGTTTATCATCCCCTTTTCCTTTATGTGATATAAACAAAATATCATCGAATTAGGCAATATTTTGCTGTTTTTCCACGTTTGTGTGAATTTTCAGTTTATTGCTATTAATTCATTAAATATACGATAAAAACGATGCAAACACATAATTGATTAAATATTAACCTTAAACACTTCATTTTCAATCAACTATTTGTTTCTCGTTAAAATACTGAGTAAGATATTGGAAAAAGGAGAAGTTCTGTTTTTATTGCATATATCGACGTTTCAGCCGGATTAGAGCGGTTTTACGTGTACATCTTCCATCGGTAATATAAACGGAATATCAGGAACATTTTAGTTAATTCTAATGAAAACACATTGATTTTTATCATTTGTATGTCTTTTCTTGGATCTAAATAATACGAATCCTCGCTCTATGATTTGAAGTTAAAATCCTCAAATATGGTAATATAGTGACTTTTTTCACGTTATTCATGTAGTGTGATTTTACGTATATATATTCGTTTTTACCAATATTTCGATACTACTTCACGTTTTCTCACGATATGTGATTTGGCCTTCAAATCTCAGAATTTCGCAAAATATTGCATTTTAAGCAAGTTTTCTTGCATTTTGTTTCGTACCAAAAATCATCGAATTTAGCAATATTTTGACCTTTATCATCCCCATTTCCTTTATGTGATTTAAACAAAATGTCATCGAATTAGGCAATATTTTGCCGTTTTTCCACGTTTTTGTGAATTTTTAGTTTATTGTTATTATTTCATTATATATACGAGAAAAATAATGCAAGCACATAATTGATCAGAAAATAACCTTAAATACTTTATTTTCAATCATCTATATGTTTCTCGTTAAAATACTGAGTAAGATATTGAAAAGGGGAGAAGTTCTGTTTTTATTGCATATATCGACGTTTCAGCCGGATTAGAACGGTTTTACGTGTACATCTTCCATCGGTAATATAAACCGAAAATCAGGAACATTTTAGTTAATTCTAATGAAAACACATTGATTTTTATAATTTGTATTGGAAGCAACATCTTTATTCGTCTTTTCTAGGGTCTAAAAAATACGAAACGTCGCTCTATGATTCGAAGTTAAAATCCTCAAATTTGGCATAATAATGACTTTTTTCACGTTTTTCATGTAGTTTGATATTACGTATATATATTCATTTTTACCAATATTTCGATACTATTTCATGTAGTATCACGATATGTGATTTGGCCTTCAAATCTCAGATTTTCGCAAAATATTGCATTTTAAGCAAGTTTTCTTGCATTTTGTTTCGTACCAAAAATCATCGAATTGAGCAATATTTTGACCTTTATCATCCCCTTTTCCTTTATGTGATTTAAACAAAATATCATAGAATTAGGCAATATTTTGCTGTTTTTCCATGTTTTTGTGAATTTTCAGTTTATTGTTATTATTTCATTAAATATACGAGAAAAATTATGCAAACACATAATATATCAGAAAATAACCTTAAATACTTCATTTTCAATCATCTATTTGTTTCTCGTTAAAATACTGAGTAAGATATTGAAAAGGGGAGAAGTTCTGTTTTTATTGCATATATCGACGTTTCAGCCGGCGTTTTACGTGTACATCTTCCATCGGTAATATAAACCGAAAATCAGGAACATTTTAGTTAATTCTAATGAAAACACATTGATTTTTATCATTTGTATTTGAAACAACATTGTCATATGTCTTTTCTTGGATCTAAACAATACGAAACCTCGCTCTATGATTTGAAGTTAAAATCCTCAAAAATGGTAATATAATGACTTTTTTCACGTTATTCATGTAGTGTGATTTTACGTATATATATTCGTTTTTACCAATATTTCGATACTACTTCATATTTTCTCACGATATGTGATTTGGCCTTCATATCTCAGAATTTCACAAATTTTGCATTTTCAAGCAAGTTTTCTTGCATTTTGTTTTGTACTAAAAATCATCGAATTTAGCAATATTTTGACCTTTATCATCCCCTTTTCCTTTATGTGATTTAAACAAAATATCATCGAATTAGGCAATATTTTGCCGTTTTTCCACGTTTTTGTGAATTTTTAGTTTATTGTTATTATTTCATTATATATACGAGAAAAATAATGCAAGCACATAATTGATCAGAAAATAACCTTAAATACTTCATTTTCAATCATCTATTTGTTTCTCGTTAAAATACTGAGTAAGATATTGAAAAGGGGAGAAGTTCTGTTTTTATTGCATATATCGACGTTTCAGCCGGATTAGAACGGTTTTACGTGTACATCTTCCATCGGTAATATAAACCGAAAATCAGGAACATTTTAGTTAATTCTAATGAAAACACATTGATTTTTAACATTTGTATTGGAAACAACATTGTCATATGTCTTTTCTTGGATCTAAACAATATGAAACCTCGCTCTATGATTTGAAGTTAAAATCCTCAAAAATGGTAATATAGTGACTTTTTTCACGTTATTCATGTAGTATGATTTTACGTATATATATTCGTTTTTACCAATATTTCGATACTACTTCATATTTTCTCACGATATGTGATTTGGCCTTCATATCTCAGAATTTCGCAAATTTTGCATTTTTAAGCAAGTTTTCTTGCATTTTGTTTTGTACTAAAAATCATCGAATTTAGCAATATTTTGACCTTTATCATCCCCTTTTCCTTTATGTGACTTAAACAAAATATCATCGAATTAGGCAAAATTTGGCCGTTTTTCCACGTTTTTGTGAATTTTTAGTTTATTGTTATTATTTCATTATATATACGAGAAAAATTATGCAAGCACATAATTGATTAGAAAATAACCTTAAATACTTCATTTTCAATCATCTATATGTTTCTCGTTAAAATACTGAGTAAGATATTTAAAAGGGGAGAAGTTCTGTTTTTATTGCATATATCGACGTTTCAGCCGGATTAGAACGGTTTTACGTGTACATCTTCCATCGGTAATATAAACCAAAAATCAGGATTATTTTAGTTAATTTTAATGAAAACACATTGATTTTTATAATTTGTATTGGAAGCAACATCTTTATACGTCTTTTCTAGGGTCTAAAAAATACGAAACGTCGCTCTATGTTTCGAAGTTAAAATCCCCAAATTTGGTATAATAATGACTTTTTTCACGTTTTTCATGTAGTTTGATAATACGTAAATATATTCATTTTTACCAATATTTCGATACTATTTCATGTAGTATCACGATATGTGATTTGGCTTTCAGATTTTCAGATTTTCGCATAATATTGCATTTTAAGCAAGTTTTCTTGCATTTTGTTTCGTACTAAAAATCATCGAATTCAGCAATATTTTGACGTTTATCATCCCCTTTTCCTTTATGTGATATAAACAAAATATCTAGAATTAGGCAATATTTTGCCGTTTTTCCATGTTTTTGTGAATTTTCAGTTTATTGTTATTATTTCATTAAATATACGAGAAAAATTATGCAAACACATAATATATCAGAAAATAACCTTAAATACTTCATTTTCAATCATCTATTTGTTTCTCGTTAAAATACTGAGTAAGATATTGAAAAGGGGAGAAGTTCTGTTTTTATTGCATATATCGACGTTTCAGCCGGATTAGAACGGTTTTACGTGTACATCTTCCATCGGTAATATAAACCGAAAATCAGGAACATTTTAGTTAATTCTAATGAAAACACATTGATTTTTAACATTTGTATTGGAAACAACATTGTCATGTCTTTTCTTGGATCTAAACAATATGAAACCTCGCTCTATGATTTGAAGTTAAAATCCTCAAAAATGGTAATATAGTGACTTTTTTCACGTTATTCATGTAGTATGATTTTACGTATATATATTTGTTTTTACCAATATTTCGATACTACTTCACGTTTTCTCACGATATGTGATTTGGCCTTCAAATCTCAGAATTTCGCAAATTTTGCATTTTTAAGCAAGTTTTCTTGCATTTTGTTTTGTACTAAAAATCATCGAATTTAGCAATATTTTGACCTTTATCATCCCCATTTCCTTTATGTGATTTAAACAAAATATCATCTAATTAGGCAATATTTTGCCGTTTTTCCACGTTTTTGTGAATTTTTAGTTTATTGTTATTATTTCATTATATATACGAGAAAAATAATGCAAGCACATAATTGATCAGAAAATAACCTTAAATACTTTATTTTCAATCATCTATATGTTTCTCGTTAAAATACTGAGTAAGATATTGAAAAGGGGAGAAGTTCTGTTTTTATTGCATATATCGACGTTTCAGCCGGATTAGAACGGTTTTACGTGTACATCTTCCATCGGTAATATAAACCGAAAATCAGGTACATTTTAGTTAATTCTAATGAAAACACATTGATTTTTATAATTTGTATTGGAAGCAACATCTTTATTCGTCTTTTCTAGGGTCTAAAAAATACGAAACGTCGCTCTATGATTCGAAGTTAAAATCCTCAAATTTGGCATAATAATGACTTTTTTCACGTTTTTCATGTAGTTTGATATTACGTAAATATATTCATTTTTACCAATATTTCGATACTATTTCATGTAGTATCACGATATGTGATTTGGCCTTCAAATCTCAGATTTTCGCAAAATATTGCATTTTAAGCAAGTTTTCTTGCATTTTGTTTCGTACCAAAAATCATCGAATTGAGCAATATTTTGACCTTTATCATCCCCTTTTCCTTTATGTGATTTAAACAAAATATCATAGAATTAGGCAATATTTTGCCGTTTTTACATGTTTTTGTGAATTTTCAGTTTATTGTTATTATTTCATTAAATATACGAGAAAAATTATGCAAACACATAATATATCAGAAAATAACCTTAAATACTTCATTTTCAATCATCTATTTGTTTCTCGTTAAAATACTGAGTAAGATATTGAAAAGGGGAGAAGTTCTGTTTTTATTGCATATATCGACGTTTCAGCCGGATTAGAACGGTTTTACGTGTACATCTTCCATCGGTAATATAAACCGAAAATCAGGAACATTTTAGTTAATTCTAATGAAAACACATTGATTTTTAACATTTGTATTGGAAACAACATTGTCATATGTCTTTTCTTGGATCTAAACAATATGAAACCTCGCTCTATGATTTGAAGTTAAAATCCTCAAAAATGGTAATATAGTGACTTTTTTCACGTTATTCATGTATTATGATTTTACGTATATATATTCGTTTTTACCAATATTTCGATACTACTTCATATTTTCTCACGATATGTGATTTGGCCTTCATATCTCAGAATTTCGCAAATTTTGCATTTTTAAGCAAGTTTTCTTGCATTTTGTTTTGTACTAAAAATCATCGAATTTAGCAATATTTTGACCTTTATCATCCCCTTTTCCTTTATGTGACTTAAACAAAATATCATCGAATTAGGCAATATTTTGCCGTTTTTCCACGTTTTTGTGAATTTTTAGTTTATTGTTATTATTTCATTATATATACGAGAAAAATTATGGAAGCACGTAATTGATCAGGAAATAACCTTAAATACTTCATTTTCAATCATCTATTTGTTTCTCGTTAAAATACTGAGTAAGATATTGAAAAGGGGAGAAGTTCTGTTTTTATTGCATATATCGACGTTTCAGCCGGATTAGAACGGTTTTACGTGTACATCTTCCATCGGTAATATAAACCGAAAATCAGGAACATTTTAGTTAATTCTAATGAAAACACATTGATTTTTAACATTTGTATTGGAAACAACATTGTCATATGTCTTTTCTTGGATCTAAACAATATGAAACCTCGCTCTATGATTTGAAGTTAAAATCCTCAAAAATGGTAATATAGTGACTTTTTTCACGTTATTCATGTAGTATGATTTTACGTATATATATTCGTTTTTACCAATATTTCGATACTACTTCATATTTTCTCACGATATGTGATTTGGCCTTCATATCTCAGAATTTCGCAAATTTTGCATTTTTAAGCAAGTTTTCTTGCATTTTGTTTTGTACTAAAAATCATCGAATTTAGCAATATTTTGACCTTTATCATCCCCTTTTCCTTTATGTGACTTAAACAAAATATCATCGAATTAGGCAATATTTTTCCGTTTTTCCACGTTTTTGTGAATTTTTAGTTTATTGTTATTATTTCATTATATATACGAGAAAAATTATGGAAGCACGTAATTGATCAGAAAATAACCTTAAATACTTCATTTTCAATCATCTATTTGTTTCTCGTTAAAATACTGAGTAAGATATTGAAAACGGGAGAAGTTCTGTTTTTATTGCATATATCGACGTTTCAGCCGGCGTTTTACGTGTACATCTTCCATCGGTAATATAAACCGAAAATCAGGAACATTTTAGTTAATTCTAATGAAAACACATTGATTTTTATCATTTGTATTGGAAACAACATTGTCATATGTCTTTTCTTGGATCTAAACAATACGAAACCTCGCTCTATGATTTGAAGTTAAAATCCTCAAAAATGGTAATATAATGACTTTTTTCACGTTATTCATGTAGTGTGATTTTACGTATATATATTCGTTTTTACCAATATTTCGATACTACTTCATATTTTCTCACGATATGTGATTTGGCCTTCATATCTCAGAATTTCGCAAATTTTGCATTTTCAAGCAAGTTTTCTTGCATTTTGTTTTGTACTAAAAATCATCGAATTTAGCAATATTTTGACCTTTATCATCCCCTTTTCCTTTATGTGATTTAAACAAAATATCATCGAATTAGGCAATATTTTGCCGTTTTTCCACGTTTTTGTGAATTTTTAGTTTATTGTTATTATTTCATTATATATACGAGAAAAATAATGCAAGCACATAATTGATCAGAAAATAACCTTAAATACTTCATTTTCAATCATCTATATGTTTCTCGTTAAAATACTGAGTAAGATATTGAAAAGGGGAGAAGTTCTGTTTTTATTGCATATATCGACGTTTCAGCCGGATTAGAACGGTTTTACGTGTACATCTTCCATCGGTAATATAAACCGAAAATCAGGAACATTTTAGTTAATTCTAATGAAAACACATTGATTTTTATAATTTGTATTGGAAGCAACATCTTTATTCGTCTTTTCTAGGGTCTAAAAAATACGAAACGTCGCTCTATGATTCGAAGTTAAAATCCTCAAATTTGGCATAATAATGACTTTTTTCACGTTTTTCATGTAGTTTGATATTACGTAAATATATTCATTTTTACCAATATTTCGATACTTTTTCATGTAGTATCACGATATGTGATTTGGCCTTCAAATCTCAGATTTTCGCAAAATATTGCATTTTAAGCAAGTTTTCTTGCATTTTGTTTCGTACCAAAAATCATCGAATTGAGCAATATTTTGACCTTTATCATCCCCTTTTCCTTTATGTGATTTAAACAAAATATCATAGAATTAGGCAATATTTTGCCGTTTTTCCATGTTTTTTGTGAATTTTCAGTTTATTGTTATTATTTCATTAAATATACGAGAAAAATTATGCAAACACATAATATATCAGAAAATAACCTTAAATACTTCATTTTCAATAATCTATTTGTTTCTCGTTAAAATACTGAGTAAGATATTGAAAAGGGGAAAAGTTCTGTTTTTATTGCATATATCGACGTTTCAGCCGGATTAGAACGGTTTTACGTGTACATCTTCCATCGGTAATATAAACCGAAAATCAGGAACATTTTAGTTAATTCTAATGAAAACACATTGATTTTTAACATTTGTATTGGAAACAACATTGTCATATGTCTTTTCTTGGATCTAAACAATATGAAACCTCGCTCTATGATTTGAAGTTAAAATCCTCAAAAATGGTAATATAGTGACTTTTTTCACGTTATTCATGTAGTATGATTTTACGTATATATATTCGTTTTTACCAATATTTCGATACTACTTCATATTTTCTCACGATATGTGAATTGGCCTTCATATCTCAGAATTTCGCAAATTTTGCATTTTTAAGCAAGTTTTCTTGCATTTTGTTTTGTACTAAAAATCATCGAATTTAGCAATATTTTGACCTTTATCATCCCCTTTTCCTTTATGTGACTTAAACAAAATATCATCGAATTAGGCAATATTTTGCCGTTTTTCCACGTTTTTGTGAATTTTTAGTTTATTGTTATTATTTCATTATATATACGAGAAAAATTATGCAAGCACATAATTGATTAGAAAATAACCTTAAATACTTCATTTTCAATCATCTATATGTTTCTCGTTAAAATACTGAGTAAGATATTTAAAAGGGGAGAAGTTCTGTTTTTATTGCATATATCGACGTTTCAGCCGGATTAGAACGGTTTTACGTAAACATCTTCCATCGGTAATATAAACCAAAAATCAGGATTATTTTAGTTAATTTTAATGAAAACACATTGATTTTTATAATTTGTATTGGAAGCAACATCTTTATACGTCTTTTCTAGGGTCTAAAAAATACGAAACGTCGCTCTATGTTTCGAAGTTAAAATCCCCAAATTTGGTATAATAATGACTTTTTTCACGTTTTTCATGTAGTTTGATAATACGTAAATATATTCATTTTTACCAATATTTCGATACTATTTCATGTAGTATCACGATATGTGATTTGGCTTTCAGATTTTCAGATTTTCGCATAATATTGCATTTTAAGCAAGTTTTCTTGCATTTTGTTTCGTACTAAAAATCATCGAATTCAGCAATATTTTGACGTTTATCATCCCCTTTTCCTTTATGTGATATAAACAAAATATCATCGAATTAGGCAATATTTTGCTGTTTTTCCACGTTTGTGTGAATTTTCAGTTTATTGCTATTAATTCATTAAATATACGATAAAAACGATGCAAACACATAATTGATTAGATATTAACCTTAAACACTTCATTTTCAATCAACTATTTGTTTCTCGTTAAAATACTGAGTAAGATATTGGAAAAAGGAGAAGTTCTGTTTTTATTGCATATATCGACGTTTCAGCCGGATTAGAGCGGTTTTACGTGTACATCTTCCATCGGTAATATAAACGGAATATCAGGAACATTTTAGTTAATTCTAATGAAAACACATTGATTTTTATCATTTGTATGTCTTTTCTTGGATCTAAATAATACGAATCCTCGCTCTATGATTTGAAGTTAAAATCCTCAAATATGGTAATATAGTGACTTTTTTCACGTTATTCATGTAGTGTGATTTTACGTATATATATTCGTTTTTACCAATATTTCGATACTACTTAACGTTTTCTCACGATATGTGATTTGGCCTTCAAATCTCAGAATTTCGCAAATTTTGCATTTTTAAGCAAGTTTTCTTGCATTTTGATTTGTACTAAAAATCATCGAATTTAGCAATATTTTGACCTTTATCATCCCCTTTTCCTTTATGTGACTTAAACAAAATATCATCGAATTAGGCAATATTTTGCCGTTTTTCCACGTTTTTGTGAATTTTTAGTTTATTGTTATTATTACATTATATATACGAGAAAAATTATGGAAGCACGTAATTGATCAGAAAATAACCTTAAATACTTCATTTTCAATCATCTATATGTTTCTCGTTAAAATACTGAGTAAGATATTGAAAAGGGGAGAAGTTCTGTTTTTATTGCATATATCGACGTTTCAGCCGGATTAGAACGGTTTTACGTGTACATCTTCCATCGGTAATATAAACCGAAAATCAGGAACATTTTAGTTAATTCTAATGAAAACACATTGATTTTTAACATTTGTATTGGAAACAACATTGTCATATGTCTTTTCTTGGATCTAAACAATATGAAACCTCGCTCTATGATTTGAAGTTAAAATCCTCAAAAATGGTAATATAGTGACTTTTTTCACGTTATTCATGTAGTATGATTTTACGTATATATATTCGTTTTTACCAATATTTCGATACTACTTCATATTTTCTCACGATATGTGATTTGGCCTTCATATCTCAGAATTTCGCAAATTTTGCATTTTTAAGCAAGTTTTCTTGCATTTTGTTTTGTACTAAAAATCATCGAATTTAGCAATATTTTGACCTTTATCATCCCCTTTTCCTGTATGTGACTTAAACAAAATATCATCGAATTAGGCAATATTTTGCCGTTTTTCCACGTTTTTGTGAATTTTTAGTTTATTGTTATTATTTCATTATATATACGAGAAAAATTATGGAAGCACGTAATTGATCAGAAAATAACCTTAAATACTTCATTTTCAATCATCTATTTGTTTCTCGTTAAAATACTGAGTAAGATATTGAAAACGGGAGAAGTTCTGTTTTTATTGCATATATCGACGTTTCAGCCGGCGTTTTACGTGTACATCTTCCATCGGTAATATAAACCGAAAATCAGGAACATTTTAGTTAATTCTAATGAAAACACATTGATTTTTATCATTTGTATTGGAAACAACATTGTCATATGTCTTTTCTTGGATCTAAACAATACGAAACCTCGCTCTATGATTTGAAGTTAAAATCCTCAAAAATGGTAATATAATGACTTTTTTCACGTTATTCATGTAGTGTGATTTTACGTATATATATTCGTTTTTACCAATATTTCGATACTACTTCATATTTTCTCACGATATGTGATTTGGCCTTCATATCTCAGAATTTCGCAAATTTTGCATTTTCAAGCAAGTTTTCTTGCATTTTGTTTTGTACTAAAAATCATCGAATTTAGCAATATTTTGACCTTTATCATCCCCTTTTCCTTTATGTGATTTAAACAAAATATCATCGAATTAAGCAATATTTTGCCGTTTTTCCACGTTTTTGTGAATTTTTAGTTTATTGTTATTATTTCATTATATATACGAGAAAAATAATGCAAGCACATAATTGATCAGAAAATAACCTTAAATACTTCATTTTCAATCATCTATATGTTTCTCGTTAAAATACTGAGTAAGATATTGAAAAGGGGAGAAGTTCTGTTTTTATTGCATATATCGACGTTTCAGCCGGATTAGAACGGTTTTACGTGTACATCTTCCATCGGTAATATAAACCGAAAATCAGGAACATTTTAGTTAATTCTAATGAAAACACATTGATTTTTATAATTTGTATTGGAAGCAACATCTTTATTCGTCTTTTCTAGGGTCTAAAAAATACGAAACGTCGCTCTATGATTCGAAGTTAAAATCCACAAATTTGGCATAATAATGACTTTTTTCACGTTTTTCATGTAGTTTGATATTACGTAAATATATTCATTTTTACCAATATTTCGATACTTTTTCATGTAGTATCACGATATGTGATTTGGCCTTCAAATCTCAGATTTTCGCAAAATATTGCATTTTAAGCAAGTTTTCTTGCATTTTGTTTCGTACCAAAAATCATCGAATTGAGCAATATTTTGACCTTTATCATCCCGTTTTCCTTTATGTGATTTAAACAAAATATCATAGAATTAGGCAATATTTTGCCGTTTTTCCATGTTTTTGTGAATTTTCAGTTTATTGTTATTATTTCATTAAATATACGAGAAAAATTATGCAAACACATAATATATCAGAAAATAACCTTAAATACTTCATTTTCAATCATCTATTTGTTTCTCGTTAAAATACTGAGTAAGATATTGAAAAGGGGAGAAGTTCTGTTTTTATTGCATATATCGACGTTTCAGCCGGATTAGAACGGTTTTACGTGTACATCTTCCATCGGTAATATAAACCGAAAATCAGGAACATTTTAGTTAATTCTAATGAAAACACATTGATTTTTAACATTTGTATTGGAAACAACATTGTCATATGTCTTTTCTTGGATCTAAACAATATGAAACCTCGCTCTATGATTTGAAGTTAAAATCCTCAAAAATGGTAATATAGTGACTTTTTTCACGTTATTCATGTAGTATGATTTTACGTATATATATTCGTTTTTACCAATATTTCGATACTACTTCATATTTTCTCACGATATGTGATTTGGCCTTCATATCTCAGAATTTCGCAAATTTTGCATTTTTAAGCAAGTTTTCTTGCATTTTGTTTTGTACTAAAAATCATCGAATTTAGCAATATTTTGACCTTTATCATCCCCTTTTCCTTTATGTGACTTAAACAAAATATCATCGAATTAGGCAATATTTTGCCGTTTTTCCACGTTTTTGTGAATTTTTAGTTTATTGTTATTATTTCATTATATATACGAGAAAAATTATGGAAGCACGTAATTGATCAGAAAATAACCTTAAATACTTCATTTTCAATCATCTATTTGTTTCTCGTTAAAATACTGAGTAAGATATTGAAAACGGGAGAAGTTCTGTTTTTATTGCATATATCGACGTTTCAGCCGGATTAGAGTGGTTTTACGTGTACATCTTCCATCGGTAATATAAACCGAAAATCAGGAACATTTTAGTTAATTCTAATGAAAACACATTGATTTTTATCATTTGTATTGGAAACAACATTGTCATATGTCTTTTCTTGGATCTAAACAATACGAAACCTCGCTCTATGATTTGAAGTTAAAATCCTCAAAAATGGTAATATAATGACTTTTTTCACGTTATTCATGTTGTGTGATTTTACGTATATATATTCGTTTTTACCAATATTTCGATACTACTTCATATTTTCTCACGATATGTGATTTGGCCTTCATATCTCAGAATTTCGCAAATTTTGCATTTTCAAGCAAGTTTTCTTGCATTTTGTTTTGTACTAAAAATCATCGAATTTAGCAATATTTTGACCTTTATCATCCCCTTTTCCTTTATGTGATTTAAACAAAATATCATCGAATTAGGCAATATTTTGCCGTTTTTCCACGTTTTTGTGAATTTTTAGTTTATTGTTATTATTTCATTATATATCCGAGAAAAATTATGCAAGCACATAATTGATCAGAAAATAACCTTAAATACTTCATTTTCAATCATCTATATGTTTCTCGTTGAAATACTGAGCAAGATATTTAAAAGGGGAGAAGTTCTGTTTTTATTGCATATATCGACGTTTCAGCCGGATTAGAGCAGTTTTACGTGTACATCTTCCATCGGTAATATAAACCGAAAATCAGGATTATTTTAGTAATTTTAATGAAAACACATTGATTTTTATAATTTGTATTGAAAGCGTCTTTATACGTCTTTTCCATGGTCTAAAAAATACTAAACGTCGCTCTATGATTTGAAGTTAAAATCCTCAAATTTGGTATAATAATGACTTTTTTCACGTTTTTCATGTAGTTTGATATTACGTAAATATATTCATTTTTACCAATATTTCGATACTATTTCATGCAGTATCACGATATATGATTTGGCTTTCATATCTCAGATTTTCGCATAATATTGCATTTTAAGCAAGTTTTCTTGCATTTTGTTTCGTACTAAAAATCATCGAATTCAGCAATATTTTGACGTTTATCATCCCCTTTTCCTTTATGTGATATAATAAAAAAATCATCGAATTAGGCAATATTTTGCCGTTTTCCCACATTTGTGTGAAATTTCAGTTTATTGCTATTAATTCATTAAATATACGATAAAAACGATGCAAACACATAATTGATTAGATATTAACCTTAAACACTTAATTTCAATCAAATATTTGTTTCTCGTTAAAATACTGAGAAAGATATTGGAAAAGGGAGAAGTTCTGTTTTTATTGCATATATCGACGTTTCAGCCGGATTAGAGCGGTTTTACGTGTACATCTTCCATCGGTAATATAAACGGAAAATTAGGAACATTTTAGTTAATTCTAATGAAAACACATTGATTTTTATCATTTGTATGTCTTTTCTTCGATCTAAATAACACGAATCCTCGCTCTATGATTTGAAGTTAAAATCCTCAAATATGGTAATATAGTGACTTTTTTCACGTTATTCATTTAGTGTGACTTTACGTATATATATTCGTTTTTACCAATATTTCGATACTACTTTACGTTTTCTCACGATATGTGATTTGGCCTTCAAATCTCAGATTTTCGCAAATTTTGCATTTTTAAGCAAGTTTTCTTGCATTTTGTTTTGTACTAAAAATCATCGAATTTAGCAATATTTTGACCTTTATCATCCCCATTTCCTTTATGTGATTTAAACAAAATATCATCGAATTAGGCAATATTTTGCCGTTTTTCCACGTTTTTGTGAATTTTTAGTTTATTGTTATTATTTCATTATATATACGAGAAAAATTATGCAAACACATAATATATCAGAAAATAACCTTAAATACTTAATTTTCAATCATTTATTTGTTTCTCGTTAAAATACTGAGTAAGATATTGAAAAGGGGAGAAGTTCGGTTTTTATTGCATATATCGACGTTTCAGCCGGATTAGAACGGTTTTACGTGTACATCTTCAATCGGTAATATAAACCGACAATCAGGAACATTTTAGTTAATTCTAATGAAAACACATTGATTTTTACAATTTGTATTGGAAGCAACATCTTTATTCGTCTTTTCCAGGGTCTAAAAAATACGAATCGTCGCTTTTTGAATCGAAGTTAAAATCGTCAAATTTGGCATAATAATGACTTTTCTCACGTTTTTCATGTAGTTTGATATTACGTAAATATATTCATTTTTACCAATATTTCGATACTATTTCATGTAGTATCACGATATGTGATTTGGCCTTCAAATCTCAGATTTTCGCAAAATATTGCATTTTAAGCAAGTTTTCTTGCATTTTGTTTCGTACCAAAAATCATCGAATTGAGCAATATTTTGACCTTTATCATCCCCTTTTCCTTTATGTGATTTAAACAAAATATCATAGAATTAGGCAATATTTTGCCGTTTTTCCATGTTTTTGTGAATTTTCAGTTTATTGCTATTTATTCATTAAATATACGATAAAAATGATGCAAACACATAATTGATTAGATATTAACCTTAAACACTTCATTTTCAATCAACTATTTGTTTCTCGTTAAAATACTGAGAAAGATATTGGAAAAGGGAGAAGTTCTGTTTTTATTGCATATATCGACGTTTCAGCCGGATTAGAGCGGTTTTACGTGTACATCTTCCATCGGTAATATAAACGGAAAATTAGGAACATTTTAGTTAATTCTAATGAAAACACATTGATTTTTATCATTTGTATGTCTTTTCTTCGATCTAAATAACACGAATCCTCGCTCTATGATTTGAAGTTAAAATCCTCAAATATGGTAATATAGTGACTTTTTTCACGTTATTCATTTAGTGTGACTTTACGTATATATATTCGTTTTTACCAATATTTCGATACTACTTTACGTTTTCTCACGATATGTGATTTGGCCTTCAAATCTCAGATTTTCGCAAATTTTGCATTTTTAAGCAAGTTTTCTTGCATTTTGTTTTGTACTAAAAATCATCGAATTTAGCAATATTTTGACCTTTATCATCCCCATTTCCTTTATGTGATTTAAACAAAATATCATCGAATTAGGCAATATTTTGCCGTTTTTCCACGTTTTTGTGAATTTTTAGTTTATTGTTATTATTTCATTATATATACGAGAAAAATTATGCAAACACATAATATATCAGAAAATAACCTTAAATACTTAATTTTCAATCATTTATTTGTTTCTCGTTAAAATACTGAGTAAGATATTGAAAAGGGGAGAAGTTCGGTTTTTATTGCATATATCGACGTTTCAGCCGGATTAGAACGGTTTTACGTGTACATCTTCAATCGGTAATATAAACCGACAATCAGGAACATTTTAGTTAATTCTAATGAAAACACATTGATTTTTACAATTTGTATTGGAAGCAACATCTTTATTCGTCTTTTCCAGGGTCTAAAAAATACGAATCGTCGCTTTTTGAATCGAAGTTAAAATCGTCAAATTTGGCATAATAATGACTTTTCTCACGTTTTTCATGTAGTTTGATATTACGTAAATATATTCATTTTTACCAATATTTCGATACTATTTCATGTAGTATCACGATATGTGATTTGGCCTTCAAATCTCAGATTTTCGCAAAATATTGCATTTTAAGCAAGTTTTCTTGCATTTTGTTTCGTACCAAAAATCATCGAATTGAGCAATATTTTGACCTTTATCATCCCCTTTTCCTTTATGTGATTTAAACAAAATATCATAGAATTAGGCAATATTTTGCCGTTTTTCCATGTTTTTGTGAATTTTCAGTTTATTGCTATTTATTCATTAAATAAACGATAAAAATGATGCAAACACATAATTGATTAGATATTAACCTTAAACACTTCATTTTCAATCAACTATTTGTTTCTCGTTAAAATACTGAGTAAGATATTGGAGAAGGGAGAAGTTATGTTTTTATTGCATATATCGACGTGTCAGCCGGACTAGAGAGGTTTTACGTGTACATCTTCCATCGGTAATATAAACGGAAAATCAGGAACATTTTAGTTAATTCTAATGAAAACACATTATAATGACTTAATAATGACTTTTTTCACGTTTTTCATGTAGTTTGATATTACGTAAATATATTAATTTTTACCAATATTTCGATACTATTTAATGTAGTATCACGATATGTGATTTGGCCTTCAAATCTCAGATTTTCGCAAAATATTGCATTTTAAGCAAGTTTTTTTGCATTTTGTTTCGTACTAAAAATCATCGAATTCAGCAATATTTTGACGTTTATCATCCCCTTTTCTTTCATGAGATATAAACAAAATATCATCGAATTAGGCAATATTTTGCTGTTTTTCCACGTTTGTGTGAATTTTCAGTTTATTGCTATTAATTCATTAAATATACGATAAAAACGATGCAAACACATAATTGATTAGATATTAACCTTAAACACTTCATTTTCAATCAACTATTTGTTTCTCGTTAAAATACTGAGTAAGATATTGGAAAAGGGAGAAGTTCTGTTTTTATTGCATATATCGACGTTTCAGCCGGATTAGAGCGGTTTTACGTGTACATCTTCCATCGGTAATATAAACGGAAAATCAGGAACATTTTAGTTAATTCTAATAAAAACACATTGATTTTTATGATTTGTATGTCTTTTCTTGGATCTAAATATTACGAATCCTCACTCTATGATTTGAAGTTAAAATCCTCAAATATGGTAATATAGTGACTTTTTTCACGTTATTCATGTAGTGTGATTTTACGTATATATATTCGTTTTTACCAATATTTCTATACTACTGCATATTTTCTCACGATATGTGATTTGGCCTTCATATCTCAGAATTTCGCAAATTTTGCATTTTTAAGCAAGTTTTCTTGCATTTTGTTTTGTACTAAAAATCATCGAATTTAGCAATATTTTGACCTTTATCATCCCCTTTTCCTTTATGTGATTTAAACAAAATATCATCGAATTAGGCAATATTTTGCCGTTTTTCCACGTTTTTGTGAATTTTTAGTTTATTGTTATTATTTCATTATATATACGAGAAAAATTATGCAAGCACAAAATTGATCAGAAAATAACCTTAAATACTTCATTTTCAATCATCTATATGTTTCTCGTTAAAATACTGAGTAAGATATTTAAAAATCATCGAATTCAGCAATATTTTGACGTGTATCATCCTCTTTTCTTTCATGAGATATAAACAAAATATCATCGAATTAGGCAATATTTTGCCGTTTTTCCACGTTTTTGTGAATTTTTAGTTTATTGATATTATTTCATTATATATACGAGAAAAATTATGCAAGCACATAATTGATCAGAAAATAACCTTAAATACTTCATTTTATATCATCTACATGTTTCTCGTTAAAATACTGAGTAAGATATTTAAAGGGGAGAAGTTCTGTTTTCATTGCATATATCGACGTTTCAGCCGGATTAGAACGGCTTTACGTGTACATCTTCCATTGGTAATATAAACCGAAAATCAGGATTATTTTAGTTAATATTAATGAAAACACATTGATTTTTATCATTTGTATTGGAAGCAACATCTTTATACGTCTTTTCCAGGGTCTAAAAAATACGAAACTTCGCTTTATGATTCGAAGTTAAAATCCTCAAATTTGGCATAATAATGACTTTTTTCACGATTTTCATGTAGTTTGATATAACGTAAATATATTCATTTTTACCAATATTTCGATACTATTTCATGTAGTATCACGATATGTGATTTGGCTTTCATATCTCAGATTTTCGCATAATATTGCATTTTAAGCATGTTTTCTTGCATTTTCTTTCGTACTAAAAATCATCGAATTCAGCAATATTTTGACGTTTATCATCCCCTTTTCCTTTATGTGATATAAACAAAATATCATCGAATTAGGCAATATATTGCTGTTTTTCCACGTTTGTGTGAATTTTCAGTTTATTGCTATTAATTCATTAAATATACGATAAAAATGATGCAAACACATAATTGATTAGATGTTAACCTTAAACACTTCATTTTCAATCAACTATTTGTTTCATGTTAAAATACTGAGTAAGATATTGGAAAAGGGAGAAGTTCTGTTTTTATTGCATATATCGACGTTTCAGCCGGATTAGAGCGGTTTTACGTGTATATCTTCCATCGGTAATATAAACGGAAAATCAGGAACATTTTAGTTAATTCTAATAAAAACACATTGATTTTTATGATTTGTATGTCTTTTCTTGGATCTAAATATTACGAATCCTCACTCTATGATTTGAAGTTAAAATCCTCAAATATGGTAATATAGTGACTTTTTTCACGTTATTCATGTAGTGTGATTTTACGTATATATATTCGTTTTTACCAATATTTCGATACTACTGCATATTTTCTCACGATATGTGATTTGGCCTTCATATCTCAGAATTTCGCAAATTTTGCATTTTTAAGCAAGTTTTCTTGCATTTTGTTTTGTACTAAAAATCATCGAATTTAGCAATATTTTGACCTTTATCATCCCCTTTTCCTTTATGTGATTTAAACAAAATATCATCGAATTAGGCAATATTTTGCCGTTTTTTCCACGTTTTTGTGAATTTTTAGTTTATTGTTATTATTTCATTATATATACGAGAAAAATTATGCAAGCACAAAATTGATCAGAAAATAACCTTAAATACTTCATTTTCAATCATCTATATGTTTCTCGTTAAAATACTGAGTAAGATATTTAAAAATCATCGAATTCAGCAATATTTTGACGAGTATCATCCTCTTTTCTTTCATGAGATATAAACAAAATATCATCGAATTAGGCAATATTTTGCCGTTTTTCCACGTTTTTGTGAATTTTTAGTTTATTGATATTATTTCATTATATATACGAGAAAAATTATGCAAGCACATAATTGATCAGAAAATAACCTTAAATACTTCATTTTATATCATCTACATGTTTCTCGTTAAAATACTGAGTAAGATATTTAAAGGGGAGAAGTTCTGTTTTTATTGCATATATCGACGTTTCAGCCGGATTAGAACGGCTTTACGTGTACATCTTCCATTGGTAATATAAACCGAAAATCAGGATTATTTTAGTTAATATTAATGAAAACACATTGATTTTTATCATTTGTATTGGAAGCAACATCTTTATACGTCTTTTCCAGGGTCTAAAAAATACGAAACTTCGCTTTATGATTCGAAGTTAAAATCCTCAAATTTGGCATAATAATGACTTTTTTCACGATTTTCATGTAGTTTGATATAACGTAAATATATTCATTTTTACCAATATTTCGATACTATTTCATGTAGTATCACGATATGTGATTTGGCTTTCATATCTCAGATTTTCGCATAATATTGCATTTTAAGCATGTTTTCTTGCATTTTCTTTCGTACTAAAAATCATCGAATTCAGCAATATTTTGACGTTTATCATCCCCTTTTCCTTTATGTGATATAAACAAAATATCATCGAATTAGGCAATATATTGCTGTTTTTCCACGTTTGTGTGAATTTTCAGTTTATTGCTATTAATTCATTAAATATACGATAAAAATGATGCAAACACATAATTGATTAGATGTTAACCTTAAACACTTCATTTTCAATCAACTATTTGTTTCATGTTAAAATACTGAGTAAGATATTGGAAAAGGGAGAAGTTCTGTTTTTATTGCATATATCGACGTTTCAGCCGGATTAGAGCGGTTTTACGTGTACATCTTCCAATGGTAATATAAACGGAAAATCAGGAACATTTTAGTTAATTCTAATGAAAACACATTGATTTTTATGATTTGTATGTCTTTTCTTGGATCTAAATAATACGAATCCTCGCTCTATGATTTGAAGTTAAAATCCTCAAATATGGTAATATAGTGACTTTTTTTCACGTAATTCATGTAGTGTGATTTTACGTATATATATTCGTTTTTACCAATATTTCGATACTACTTCATATTTTCTCACGATATGTGATTTGGCCTTCATATCTCAGAATTTCGCAAATTTTGCATTTTTAAGCAAGTTTTCTTGCATTTTTTTTTGTACTAAAAATCATCGAATTTAGCAATATTTTGACCTTTATCATCCCCTTTTCCTTTATGTGATTTAAACAAAATATCATCGAATTAGGCAATATTTTGCCGTTTTACCACGTTTTTGTGAATTTTTAGTTTATTGTTATTATTTCATTATATATACGAGAAAAATTATGCAAGCACATAGATGATTGAAAATGAAGTATTTAAGGTTATTTTCTGATCAATCAGAATCAGAATCAAAAAGGATCAGAAAATAACCTTAAATACTTCATTTTCAATCATCTATTTGTTTCTCGTTAAAATACTGAGTAAGATATTGAAAAGGGGAGAAGTTCTGTTTTTATTGCATATATCGACGTTGCAGCCGGATTAGAGCGGTTTTACGTGTACATCTTCCATCGGTAATATAAACCGAAAATCAGGAACATTTTAGTTAATTCTAATGAAAACACATTGATTTCTATCATTTGTATTGGAAACAACATTGTCATATGTCTTTTCTTGGATCTAAACAATACGAATCCTCGCTCTATGATTTGAAGTTAAAATCCTCAAATATGGTAATATAGTGACTTTTTTCACGTTATTCATGTTGTGTGATTTTACGTATATATTTTCGTTTTTACCAATATTTCGATACTACTTCATATTTTCTCACGATATGTGATTTGGCCTTCATATGTCAGAATTTCGCAAATTTAGCATTTTTAAGCAAGTTTTCTTGCATTTTGTTTTGTACTAAAAATCATCGAATTTAGCAATATTTTGACCTTTATCATCCCCATTTCCTCTATGTGATTTAAACAAAATATCATCGAATTAGGCAATATTTTGCCGTTTTTCCACGTTTTTGTGAATTTTTAGTTTATTGTTATTATTTCGTTATATATACGAGAAAAATTATGCAAGCACATAATTGATCAGAAAATAACCTTAAATACTTCATTTTCAATCATCTATATGTTTCTCGTTAAAATACTGAGTAAGATATTTAAAAATCATCGAATTCAGCAATATTTTGACGTGTATCATCCTCTTTTCTTTCATGAGATATAAACAAAATATCATCGAATTAGGCAATATTTTGCCGTTTTTCCACGTTTTTGTGAATTTTTAGTTTATTGATATTATTTCATTATATATACGAGAAAAATTATGCAAGCACATAATTGATCAGAAAATAACCTTAAATACTTCATTTTATATCATCTACATGTTTCTCGTTAAAATACTGAGTAAGATATTTAAAAGGGAGAAGTTCTGTTTTTATTGCATATATCGACGTTTCAGCCGGATTAGAACGGCTTTACGTGTACATCTTCCATTGGTAATATAAACCGAAAATCAGGATTATTTTAGTTAATATTAATGAAAACACATTGATTTTTATCATTTGTATTGGAAGCAACATCTTTATACGTCTTTTCCAGGGTCTAAAAAATACGAAACTTCGCTTTATGATTCGAAGTTAAAATCCTCAAATTTGGCATAATAATGACTTTTTTCACGATTTTCATGTAGTTTGATATTACGTAAATATATTCATTTTTACCAATATTTCGATACTATTTCATGTAGTATCACGATATGTGATTTGGCTTTCATATCTCAGATTTTCGCATAATATTGCATTTTAAGCATGTTTTCTTGCATTTTCTTTCGTACTAAAAATCATCGAATTCAGCAATATTTTGACGTTTATCATCCCCTTTTCCTTTATGTGATATAAACAAAATATCATCGAATTAGGCAATATTTTGCTGTTTTTCCACGTTTGTGTGAATTTTCAGTTTATTGCTATTAATTCATTAAATATACGATAAAAATGATGCAAACACATAATTGATTAGATGTTAACCTTAAACACTTCATTTTCAATCAACTATTTGTTTCATGTTAAAATACTGAGTAAGATATTGGAAAAGGGAGAAGTTCTGTTTTTATTGCATATATCGACGTTTCAGCCGGATTAGAGCGGTTTTACGTGTACATCTTCCATCGGTAATATAAACGGAAAATCAGGAACATTTTAGTTAATTCTAATGAAAACACATTGATTTTTATGATTTGTATGTCTTTTCTTGGATCTAAATAATACGAATCCTCGCTCTATGATTTGAAGTTAAAATCCTCAAATATGGTAATATAGTGACTTTTTTCACGTTATTCATGTTGTGTGATTTTACGTATATATATTCGTTTTTACCAATATTTCGATACTACATCATATTTTCTCACGATATGTGATTTGGCCTTCATATGTCAGAATTTCACAAATTTAGCATTTTTAAGCAAGTTTTCTTGCATTTTGTTTTGTACTAAAAATCATCGAATTTAGCAATATTTTGACCTTTATCATCCCCTTTTCCTTTATGTGATTTAAACAAAATATCATCGAATTAGGCAATATTTTGCCGTTTTTCCACGTTTTTGTGAAATTTTAGTTTATTGTTATTATTTCATTATATATACGAGAAAAATTATACAAGCACATAATTGATCAGAAAATAACCTTAAATACTTCATTTTCAATCATCTATATGTTTCTCGTTAAAATACTGAGTAAGATATTTAAAAGGGGAGAAGTTCTGTTTTTATTGCATATATCGACGTTTCAGCCGGATTAGAACGGTTTTACGTGTACATCTTCCATCGGTAATATAAACCGAAAATTAGGATTATTTTAGTTAAATTTAATGAAAACACATTGATTTTTATAATTTGTATTGGAAGCAACATCTTTATACGTCTTTTCTAGGGTGTAAAAAATACTAAACGTCGCTCTATGATTCGAAGATAAAATCCTCAAATTTGGTATAACAATGACTTTTTTCACGTTTTTCATGTAGTTTGATATTACGTAAATATATTCATTTTTACCAATATTTCGATACTATTTCATGTAGTATCACGATATGTGATTTGGCTTTCTGATATCTCAGATTTTCGCATAATATTGCATTTTAAGCAAGTTTTATTGCATTTTGTTTCGTACTAAAAATCATCGAATTCAGCAATATTTTGACGTTTATCATCCCCTTTTCCTTTATGTGATATAAACAAAATATCATCGAATTAGGCAATATTTTGCTGTTTTGCCACGTTTGTGTGAATTTTCAGTTTATTGCTATTAATTCATTAAATATACGATAAAAACGATGCAAACACATAATTGATTAGATATTAACCTTAAACACTTCATTTTCAATCAACTATTTGTTTCTCGTTAAAATACTGAGTAAGATATTGGAAAAGGGAGAAGTTCTGTTTTTATTGCATATATCGACGTTTCAGCCGGATTAGAGCGGTTTTACGTGTTCATCTTCCATCGGTAATATAAACGGAATATCAGGAACATTTTAGTTAATTCTAATGAACACACATTGATTTTTATCATTTGTATGTCTTTTCTTGGATCTAAATAATACGAATCCTCGCTCTATGATTTGAAGTTAAAATCCTCAAATATGGTAATATAGTGACTTTTTTCACTTTATTCATGTAGTGTGATTTTACGTATATATATTCGTTTTTACCAATATTTCGATACTACATCATATTTTCTCACGATATGTGATTTGGCCTTCATATGTCAGAATTTCGCAAATTTAGCATTTTTAAGCAAGTTTTCTTGCATTTTGTTTTGTACTAAAAATCATCGAATTTAGCAATATTTTGACCTTTATCATCCCCTTTTCCTTTATGTGATTTAAACAAAATATCATCGAATTAGGCAATATTTTGCCGTTTTTCCACGTTTTTGTGAATTTTTAGTTTATTGTTATTATTTCATTATATATACGATAAAAATTATGCAAGCACATAATTGATCAGAAAATAACCTTAAATACTTCATTTTCAATCATCTATATGTTTCTCGTTAAAATACTGAGTAAGATATTTAAAAGGGGAGAAGTTCTGTTTTTATTGCATATATCGACGTTTCAGCCGGATTAGAACGGTTTTACGTGTACATCTTCCATCGGTAATATAAACCGAAAATTAGGATTATTTTAGTTAAATTTAATGAAAACACATTGATTTTTATAATTTGTATTGGAAGCAACATCTTTATACGTCTTTTCTAGGGTGTAAAAAATACTAAACGTCGCTCTATGATTCGAAGATAAAATCCTCAAATTTGGTATAACAATGACTTTTTTCACGTTTTTCATGTAGTTTGATATTACGTAAATATATTCATTTTTACCAATATTTCGATACTATTTCATGTAGTATCACGATATGTGATTTGGCTTTCTGATATCTCAGATTTTCGCATAATATTGCATTTTAAGCAAGTTTTATTGCATTTTGTTTCGTACTAAAAATCATCGAATTCAGCAATATTTTGACGTTTATCATCCCCTTTTCCTTTATGTGATATAAACAAAATATCATCGAATTAGGCAATATTTTGCTGTTTTGCCACGTTTGTGTGAATTTTCAGTTTATTGCTATTAATTCATTAAATATACGATAAAAACGATGCAAACACATAATTGATTAGATATTAACCTTAAACACTTCATTTTCAATCAACTATTTGTTTCTCGTTAAAATACTGAGTAAGATATTGGAAAAGGGAGAAGTTCTGTTTTTATTGCATATATCGACGTTTCAGCCGGATTAGAGCGGTTTTACGTGTTCATCTTCCATCGGTAATATAAACGGAATATCAGGAACATTTTAGTTAATTCTAATGAACACACATTGATTTTTATCATTTGTATGTCTTTTCTTGGATCTAAATAATACGAATCCTCGCTCTATGATTTGAAGTTAAAATCCTCAAATATGGTAATATAGTGACTTTTTTCACGTTATTCATGTAGTGTGATTTTACGTATATATATTCGTTTTTACCAATATTTCGATACTACTTCACGTTTTCTCACGATATGTGATTTGGCCTTCAAATCTCAGATTTTCGCAAATTTTGCATTTTTAAGCAAGTTTTCTTGCATTTTGATTTGTACTAAAAATCATCGAATTTAGCAATATTTTGACCTTTATCATCCCCATTTCCTCTATGTGATTTAAACAAAATATCATCGAATTAGGCAATATTTTGCCGTTTTTCCACGTTTTTGTGAATTTTTAGTTTATTGTTATTATTTCATTATATATACGAGAAAAATAATGCAAGCACATTATTGATCAGAAAATAACCTTAAATACTTCATTTTCAATCATCTATATGTTTCTCGTTAAAATACTGAGTAAGATATTTAAAAGGGGAGAAGTTCTGTTTTTATTGCATATATCGACGTTGCAGCCGGATTAGAGCGGTTTTACGTGTACATCTTCCATCGGTAATATAAACCGAAAATCAGGATTATTTTAGTTAATTTTAATGAAAACACATTGATTTTTATAATTTGTATTGGAAGCAACATCTTTATACGTCTTTTCTAGGGTCTAAAAAATACGAAACGTCGCTCTATGTTTCGAAGTTAAATCCTCAAATTTGGTATAATAATGACTTTTTTCACGTTTTTCATGTAGTTTGATAATACGAAAATATATTTATTTTTACCAATATTTCGATACTATTTCATGTAGTATCACGATATGTGATTTGGCTTTCAGATTTTCGCATAATATTGCATTTTAAGCAAGTTTTCTTGCATTTTGTTTCGTACTAAAAATCATCGAATTCAGCAATATTTTGACGTTTATCATCCCCTTTTCCTTTATGTGATATAAACAAAATATCATCGAATTAGGCAATATTTTGCTGTTTTGCCACGTTTGTGTGAATTTTCAGTTTATTGCTATTAATTCATTAAATATACGATAAAAACGATGCAAACACATAATTGATTAGATATTAACCTTAAACACTTCATTTTCAATCAACTATTTGTTTCTCGTTAAAATACTGAGTAAGATATTGGAAAAAGGAGAAGTTCTGTTTTTATTGCATATATCGACGTTTCAGCCGGATTAGAGCGGTTTTACGTGTACATCTTCCATCGGTAATATAAACGGAATATCAGGAACATTTTAGTTAATTCTAATGAAAACACATTGATTTTTATCATTTGTATGTCTTTTCTTGGATCTAAATAATACGAATCCTCGCTCTATGATTTGAAGTTAAAATCCTCAAATATGGTAATATAGTGACTTTTTTTCACGTTATTCATGTAGTGTGATTTTACGTATATATATTCGTTTTTACCAATATTTCGATACTACTTCACGTTTTCTCACGATATGTGATTTGGCCTTCAAATCTCAGAATTTCGCAAATTTTGCATTTTTAAGCAAGTTTTCTTGCATTTTGATTTGTACTAAAGATCATCGAATTTAGCAATATTTTGACCTTTATCATCCCCATTTCCTTTATGTGATTTAAACAAAATATCATCGAATTAGGCAATATTTTGCCGTTTTTCCACGTTTTTGTGAATTTTTAGTTTATTGTTATTATTTCATTATATATACGAGAAAAATAATGCAAGCACATAATTGATCAGAAAATAACCTTAAATACTTCATTTTCAATCATCTATATGTTTCTCGTTAAAATACTGAGTAAGATATTGAAAAGGGGAGAAGTTCTGTTTTTATTGCATATATCGACGTTTCAGCCGGATTAGAACGGTTTTACGTGTACATCTTCCATCGGTAATATAAACCGAAAATAAGGAACATTTTAGTTAATTCTAAAGAAAACACATTGATTTTTATAATTTGTATTGGAAGCAACATCTTTATTCGTCTTTTCTAGGGTCTAAAAAATACGAAACGTCGCTCTATGATTCGAAGTTAAAATCCTCAAATTTGGCATAATAATGACTTTTTTCACGTTTTTCATGTAGTTTGATATTACGTAAATATATTCATTTTTACCAATTTTTCGATACTATTTCATGTAGTATCACGATATGTGATTTGGCTTTCATATCTCAGATTTTCGCATAATATTGCATTTTAAGCAAGTTTTCTTGCATTTTGTTTCGTACTAAAAATCATCGAATTCAGCAATATTTTGACGTTTATCATCTCCTTTTCCTTTATGTGATATAAACAAAATATCATCGAATTAGGCAATATTTTGCTGTTTTTCCACGTTTGTGTGAATTTTCAGTTTATTGCTATTAATTCATTAAATATACGATAAAAACGATGCAAACACATAATTGATTAGATATTAACCTTAAACACTTCATTTTCAATCAACTATTTGTTTCTCGTTAAAATACTGAGTAAGATATTGGAAAAAGGAGAAGTTCTGTTTTTATTGCATATATCGACGTTTCAGCCGGATTAGAGCGGTTTTACGTGTACATCTTCCATCGGTAATATAAACGGAATATCAGGAACATTTTAGTTAATTCTAATGAACACACATTGATTTTTATCATTTGTATGTCTTTTCTTCGATCTAAATAATACGAATCCTCGCTTTATGATTTGAAGTTAAAATCCTCAAATATGGTAATATAGTGACTTTTTTCACGTTATTCATTTAGTGTGATTTTACGTATATATATTCGTTTTTACCAATATTTCGATATTACTTCACGGTTTCTCACGATATGTGATTTGGCCTTCAAATCTCAGATTTTCGCAAATTTTGCATTTTTAAGCAAGTTTTCTTGCATTTTGTTTCGTACCAAAAATCATCGAATTGAGCAATATTTTGACCTTTATCATCCCCTTTTCCTTTATGTGATTTAAACAAAATATCATAGAATTAGGCAATATTTTGCCGTTTTTCCATGTTTTTGTGAATTTTCAGTTTATTGTTATTATTTCATTAAATATACGAGAAAAATTATGCAAACACATAATATATCAGAAAATAACCTTAAATACTTCATTTTCAATCATCTATTTGTTTCTCGTTAAAATACTGAGTAAGATATTGAAAAGGGGAGAAGTTCTGTTTTTATTGCATATATCGACGTTTCAGCCGGATTAGAACGGTTTTACGTGTACATCTTCCATCGGTAATATAAACCGAAAATCAGGAACATTTTAGTTAATTCTAATGAAAACACATTGATTTTTAACATTTGTATTGGAAACAACATTGTCATGTCTTTTCTTGGATCTAAACAATATGAAACCTCGCTCTATGATTTGAAGATAAAATCCTCAAAAATGGTAATATAGTGACTTTTTTCACGTTATTCATGTAGTATGATTTTACGTATATATATTCGTTTTTACCAATATTTCGATACTACTTCACGTTTTCTCACGATATGTGATTTGGCCTTCAAATCTCAGAATTTCGCAAATTTTGCATTTTTAAGCAAGTTTTCTTGCATTTTGATTTGTACTAAAAATCATCGAATTTAGCAATATTTTGACCTTTATCATCCCCATTTCCTTTATGTGATTTAAACAAAATATCATCGAATTAGGCAATATTTTGCCGTTTTTCCATGTTTTTGTGAATTTTTAGTTTATTGTTATTATTTCATTATATATACGAGAAAAATAATGCAAGCACATAATTGATCAGAAAATAACCTTAAATACTTTATTTTCAATCATTTATATGTTTCTCGTTAAAATACTGAGTAAGATATTGAAAAGGGGAGAAGTTCTGTTTTTATTGCATATATCGACGTTTCAGCCGGATTAGAACGGTTTTACGTGTACATCTTCCATCGGTAATATAAACCGAAAATCAGGAACATTTTAGTTAATTCTAATGAAAACAAATTGATTTTTATAATTTGTTTTGGAAGCAACATCTTTATTCGTCTTTTCTAGGGTCTAAAAAATACGAAACGTCGCTCTATGATTCGAAGTTAAAATCCTCAAATTTGGCATAATAATGACTTTTTTCACGTTTTTCATGTAGTTTGATATTACGTAAATATATTCATTTTTACCAATATTTCGATACTATTTCATGTAGTATCACGATATGTGATTTGGCCTTCAAATCTCAGATTTTCGCAAAATATTGCATTTTAAGCAAGTTTTCTTGCATTTTGTTTCGTACCAAAAATCATCGAATTGAGCAATATTTTGACCTTTATCATCCCCTTTTCCTTTATGTGATTTAAACAAAATATCATAGAATTAGGCAATATTTTGCCGTTTTTCCATGTTTTTGTGAATTTTCAGTTTATTGTTATTATTTCATTAAATATACGAGAAAAATTATGCAAACACATAATATATCAGAAAATAACCTTAAATACTTCATTTTCAATCATCTATTTGTTTCTCGTTAAAATACTGAGTAAGATATTGAAAAGGGGAGAAGTTCTGTTTTTATTGCATATATCGACGTTTCAGCCGGATTAGAACGGTTTTACGTGTACATCTTCCATCGGTAATATAAACCGAAAATCAGGAACATTTTAGTTAATTCTAATGAAAACACATTGATTTTTAACATTTGTATTGGAAACAACATTGTCATGTCTTTTCTTGGATCTAAACAATATGAAACCTCGCTCTATGATTTGAAGTTAAAATCCTCAAAAATGGTAATATAGTGACTTTTTTCACGTTATTCATGTAGTATGATTTTACGTATATATATTCGTTTTTACCAATATTTCGATACTACTTCACGTTTTCTCACGATATGTGATTTGGCCTTCAAATCTCAGAATTTCGCAAATTTTGCATTTTTAAGCAAGTTTTCTTGCATTTTGATTTGTACTAAAAATCATCGAATTTAGCAATATTTTGACCTTTATCATCCCCATTTCCTTTATGTGATTTAAACAAAATATCATCGAATTAGGCAATATTTTGCCGTTTTTCCATGTTTTTGTGAACTTTTAGTTTATTGTTATTATTTCATTATATATACGAGAAAAATAATGCAAGCACATAATTGATCAGAAAATAACCTTAAATACTTTATTTTCAATCATTTATATGTTTCTCGTTAAAATACTGAGTAAGATATTGAAAAGGGGAGAAGTTCTGTTTTTATTGCATATATCGACGTTTCAGCCGGATTAGAACGGTTTTACGTGTACATCTTCCATCGGTAATATAAACCGAAAATCAGGAACATTTTAGTTAATTCTAATGAAAACAAATTGATTTTTATAATTTGTTTTGGAAGCAACATCTTTATTCGTCTTTTCTAGGGTCTAAAAAATACGAAACGTCGCTCTATGATTCGAAGTTAAAATCCTCAAATTTGGCATAATAATGACTTTTTTCACGTTTTTCATGTAGTTTGATATTACGTAAATATATTCATTTTTACCAATATTTCGATACTATTTCATGTAGTATCACGATATGTGATTTGGCCTTCAAATCTCAGATTTTCGCAAAATATTGCATTTTAAGCAAGTTTTCTTGCATTTTGTTTCGTACCAAAAATCATCAAATTGAGCAATATTTTGACCTTTATCATCCCCTTTTCCTTTATGTGATTTAAACAAAATATCATAGAATTAGGCAATATTTTGCCGTTTTTCCATGTTTTTGTGAATTTTCAGTATATTGTTATTATTTCATTAAATATACGAGAAAAATTATGCAAACACATAATATATCAGAAAATAACCTTAAATACTTCATTTTCAATCATCTATTTGTTTCTCGTTAAAATACTGAGTAAGATATTGAAAAGGGGAGAAGTTCTGTTTTTATTGCATATATCGACGTTTCAGCCGGATTAGAACGGTTTTACGTGTACATCTTCCATCGGTAATATAAACCGAAAATCAGGAACATTTTAGTTAATTCTAATGAAAACCCATTGATTTTTAACATTTGTATTGGAAACAACATTGTCATATGTCTTTTCTTGGATCTAAACAATATGAAACCTCGCTCTATGATTTGAAGTTAAAATCCTCAAAAATGGTAATATAGTGACTTTTTTCACGTTATTCATGTAGTATGATTTTACGTATATATATTCGTTTTTACCAATATTTCGATACTACTTCATATTTTCTCACGATATGTGATTTGGCCTTCATATCTCAGAATTTCGCAAATTTTGCATTTTTAAGCAAGTTTTCTTGCATTTTGTTTTGTACTAAAAATCATCGAATTTAGCAATATTTTGACCTTTATCATCCCCATTTTCTCTATGTGATTTAAACAAAATATCATCGAATTAGGCAATATTTTGCCGTTTTTCCACGTTTTTGTGAATTTTTAGTTTATTGTTATTATTTCATTATATATACGAGAAAAATTATGCAAGCACATAATTGATCAGAAAATAACCTTAAATACTTCATTTTCAATCATCTATATGTTTCTCGTTAAAATACTGAGTAAGATATTGAAAAGGGGAGAAGTTCTGTTTTTATTGCATATATCGACGTTTCAGCCGGATTAGAACGGTTTTACGTGTACATCTTCCATCGGTAATATAAACCGAAAATAAGGAACATTTTAGTTAATTCTAAAGAAAACACATTGATTTTTATAATTTGTATTGGAAGCAACATCTTTATTCGTCTTTTCTAGGGTCTAAAAAATACGAAACGTCGCTCTATGATTCGAAGTTAAAATCCTCAAATTTGGCATAATAATGACTTTTTTCACGTTTTTCATGTAGTTTGATATTACGTAAATATATTCATTTTTACCAATTTTTCGATACTATTTCATGTAGTATCACGATATGTGATTTGGCTTTCATATCTCAGATTTTCGCATAATATTGCATTTTAAGCAAGTTTTCTTGCATTTTGTTTCGTACTAAAAATCATCGAATTCAGCAATATTTTGACGTTTATCATCTCCTTTTCCTTTATGTGATATAAACAAAATATCATCGAATTAGGCAATATTTTGCTGTTTTTCCACGTTTGTGTGAATTTTCAGTTTATTGCTATTAATTCATTAAATATACGATAAAAACGATGCAAACACATAATTGATTAGATATTAACCTTAAACACTTCATTTTCAATCAACTATTTGTTTCTCGTTAAAATACTGAGTAAGATATTGGAAAAAGGAGAAGTTCTGTTTTTATTGCATATATCGACGTTTCAGCCGGATTAGAGCGGTTTTACGTGTACATCTTCCATCGGTAATATAAACGGAATATCAGGAACATTTTAGTTAATTCTAATGAACACACATTGATTTTTATCATTTGTATGTCTTTTCTTCGATCTAAATAATACGAATCCTCGCTTTATGATTTGAAGTTAAAATCCTCAAATATGGTAATATAGTGACTTTTTTCACGTTATTCATTTAGTGTGATTTTACGTATATATATTCGTTTTTACCAATATTTCGATACTACTTCACGGTTTCTCACGATATGTGATTTGGCCTTCAAATCTCAGATTTTCGCAAATTTTGCATTTTTAAGCAAGTTTTCTTGCATTTTGTTTTGAACTAAAAATCATCGAATTTAGCAATATTTTGACCTTTATCATCCCCATTTCTTCTATGTGATTAAAACAAAATATCATCGAATTAGGCAATATTTTGCCGTTTTTCCACGTTTTTGTGAATTTTTAGTTTATTGTTATTATTTCATTATATATACGAGAAAAATTATGCAAGCACATAATTGATCAGAAAATAACCTTAAATACTTCATTTTCAATCATCTATATGTTTCTCGTTAAAATACTGAGTAAGATATTTAAAAGGGGAGAAGTTCTGTTTTTATTGCATATATCGACGTTTCAGCCGGATTAGAACGGTTTTACGTGTACATCTTCCATCGGTAATATAAACCGAAAATCAGGAACATTTTAGTTAATTCTAATGAAAACACATTGATTTTTATAATTTGTATTGGAAGCAACATCTTTATTCGTCTTTTCTAGGGTCTAAAAAATACGAAACGTCGCTCTATGATTCGAAGTTAAAATCCTCAAATTTGGCATAATAATGACTTTTTTCACGTTTTTCATGTAGTTTGATATTACGTAAATATATTCATTTTTACCAATATTTCGATACTATTTCATGTAGTATCACGATATGTGATTTGGCCTTCAAATCTCAGATTTTCGCAAAATATTGCATTTTAAGCAAGTTTTCTTGCATTTTGTTTCGTACCAAAAATCATCGAATTGAGCAATATTTTGACCTTTATCATCCCCTTTTCCTTTATGTGATTTAAACAAAATATCATAGAATTAGGCAATATTTTGCCGTTTTTCCATGTTTTTGTGAATTTTCAGTTTATTGTTATTATTTCATTAAATATACGAGAAAAATTATGCAAACACATAATATATCAGAAAATAACCTTAAATACTTCATTTTCAATCATCTATTTGTTTCTCGTTAAAATACTGAGTAAGATATTGAAAAGGGGAGAAGTTCTGTTTTTATTGCATATATCGACGTTTCAGCCGGATTAGAACGGTTTTACGTGTACATCTTCCATCGGTAATATAAACCGAAAATCAGGAACATTTTAGTTAATTCTAATGAAAACACATTGATTTTTAACATTTGTATTGGAAACAACATTGTCATGTCTTTTCTTGGATCTAAACAATATGAAACCTCGCTCTATGATTTGAAGATAAAATCCTCAAAAATGGTAATATAGTGACTTTTTTCACGTTATTCATGTAGTATGATTTTACGTATATATATTCGTTTTTACCAATATTTCGATACTACTTCACGTTTTCTCACGATATGTGATTTGGCCTTCAAATCTCAGAATTTCGCAAATTTTGCATTTTTAAGCAAGTTTTCTTGCATTTTGATTTGTACTAAAAATCATCGAATTTAGCAATATTTTGACCTTTATCATCCCCATTTCCTTTATGTGATTTAAACAAAATATCATCGAATTAGGCAATATTTTGCCGTTTTTCCATGTTTTTGTGAATTTTTAGTTTATTGTTATTATTTCATTATATATACGAGAAAAATAATGCAAGCACATAATTGATCAGAAAATAACCTTAAATACTTTATTTTCAATCATTTATATGTTTCTCGTTAAAATACTGAGTAAGATATTGAAAAGGGGAGAAGTTCTGTTTTTATTGCATATATCGACGTTTCAGCCGGATTAGAACGGTTTTACGTGTACATCTTCCATCGGTAATATAAACCGAAAATCAGGAACATTTTAGTTAATTCTAATGAAAACAAATTGATTTTTATAATTTGTTTTGGAAGCAACATCTTTATTCGTCTTTTCTAGGGTCTAAAAAATACGAAACGTCGCTCTATGATTCGAAGTTAAAATCCTCAAATTTGGCATAATAATGACTTTTTTCACGTTTTTCATGTAGTTTGATATTACGTAAATATATTCATTTTTACCAATATTTCGATACTATTTCATGTAGTATCACGATATGTGATTTGGCCTTCAAATCTCAGATTTTCGCAAAATATTGCATTTTAAGCAAGTTTTCTTGCATTTTGTTTCGTACCAAAAATCATCGAATTGAGCAATATTTTGACCTTTATCATCCCCTTTTCCTTTATGTGATTTAAACAAAATATCATAGAATTAGGCAATATTTTGCCGTTTTTCCATGTTTTTGTGAATTTTCAGTTTATTGTTATTATTTCATTAAATATACGAGAAAAATTATGCAAACACATAATATATCAGAAAATAACCTTAAATACTTAATTTTCAATCATCTATTTGTTTCTCGTTAAAATACTGAGTAAGATATTGAAAAGGGGAGAAGTTCTGTTTTTATTGCATATATCGACGTTTCAGCCGGATTAGAACGGTTTTACGTGTACATCTTCCATCGGTAATATAAACCGAAAATCAGGAACATTTTAGTTAATTCTAATGAAAACACATTGATTTTTAACATTTGTATTGGAAACAACATTGTCATGTCTTTTCTTGGATCTAAACAATATGAAACCTCGCTCTATGATTTGAAGTTAAAATCCTCAAAAATGGTAATATAGTGACTTTTTTCACGTTATTCATGTAGTATGATTTTACGTATATATATTCGTTTTTACCAATATTTCGATACTACTTCACGTTTTCTCACGATATGTGATTTGGCCTTCAAATCTCAGAATTTCGCAAATTTTGCATTTTTAAGCAAGTTTTCTTGCATTTTGATTTGTACTAAAAATCATCGAATTTAGCAATATTTTGACCTTTATCATCCCCATTTCCTTTATGTGATTTAAACAAAATATCATCGAATTAGGCAATATTTTGCCGTTTTTCCATGTTTTTGTGAATTTTTAGTTTATTGTTATTATTTCATTATATATACGAGAAAAATAATGCAAGCACATAATTGATCAGAAAATAACCTTAAATACTTTATTTTCAATCATTTATATGTTTCTCGTTAAAATACTGAGTAAGATATTGAAAAGGGGAGAAGTTCTGTTTTTATTGCATATATCGACGTTTCAGCCGGATTAGAACGGTTTTACGTGTACATCTTCCATCGGTAATATAAACCGAAAATCAGGAACATTTTAGTTAATTCTAATGAAAACACATTGATTTTTAACATTTGTATTGGAAACAACATTGTCATATGTCTTTTCTTGGATCTAAACAATATGAAACCTCGCTCTATGATTTGAAGTTAAAATCCTCAAAAATGGTAATATAGTGACTTTTTTCACGTTATTCATGTAGTATGATTTTACGTATATATATTCGTTTTTACCAATATTTCGATACTACTTCATATTTTCTCACGATATGTGATTTGGCCTTCATATCTCAGAATTTCGCAAATTTTGCATTTTTAAGCAAGTTTTCTTGCATTTTGTTTTGTACTAAAAATCATCGAATTTAGCAATATTTTGGCCTTTATCATCCCCATTTCCTCTATGTGATTTAAACAAAATATCATCGAATTAGGCAATATTTTGCCGTTTTTCCACGTTTTTGTGAATTTTTAGTTTATTGTTATTATTTCATTATATATACGAGAAAAATTATGCAAGCACATAATTGATCAGAAAATAACTTTAAATACTTCATTTTCAATCATCTATATGTTTCTCGTTAAAATACTGAGTAAGATATTTAAAAGGGGAGAAGTTCTGTTTTTATTGCATATATCGACGTTTCAGCCGGATTAGAACGGTTTTACGTGTACATCTTCCATCGGTAATATAAACCAAAAATCAGGATTATTTTAGTTAATTTTAATGAAAACACATTGATTTTTATAATTTGTATTGGAAGCAACATCTTTATACGTCTTTTCTATGGTCTAAAAAATACGAAACGTCGCTCTATGTTTCGAAGTTAAAATCCCCAAATTTGGTATAATAATGACTTTTTTCACGTTTTTCATGTAGTTTGATAATACGTAAATATATTCATTTTTACCAATATTTCGATACTATTTCATGTAGTATCACGATATGTGATTGGGCTTTCAGATTTTCAGATTTTCGCATAATATTGCATTTTAAGCAAGTTTTCTTGCATTTTGTTTCGTACTAAAAATCATCGAATTCAGCAATATTTTGACGTTTATCATCCCCTTTTCCTTTATGTGATATAAACAAAATATCATCGAATTAGGCAATATTTTGCTGTTTTTCCACGTTTGTGTGAATTTTCAGTTTATTGCTATTAATTCATTAAATATACGATAAAAACGATGCAAACACATAATTGATTAGATATTAACCTTAAACACTTCATTTTCAATCAACTATTTGTTTCTCGTTAAAATACTGAGTAAGATATTGGAAAAAGGAGAAGTTCTGTTTTTATTGCATATATCGACGTTTCAGCCGGATTAGAGCGGTTTTACGTGTACATCTTCCATCGGTAATATAAACGGAATATCAGGAACATTTTAGTTAATTCTAATGAAAACACATTGATTTTTATCATTTGTATGTCTTTTCTTGGATCTAAATAATACGAATCCTCGCTCTATGATTTGAAGTTAAAATCCTCAAATATGGTAATATAGTGACTTTTTTCACGTTATTCATGTAGTGTGATTTTACGTATATATATTCGTTTTTACCAATATTTCGATACTACTTCACGTTTTCTCACGATATGTGATTTGGCCTTCAAATCTCAGAATTTCGCAAATTTTGCATTTTTAAGCAAGTTTTCTTGCATTTTGATTTGTACTAAAAATCATCGAATTTAGCAATATTTTGACCTTTATCATCCCCATTTGCTTTATGTGATTTAAACAAAATGTCATCGAATTAGGCAATATTTTGCCGTTTTTCAACGTTTTTGTGAATTTTTAGTTTATTGTTATTATTTCATTATATATACGAGAAAAATAATGCAAGCACATAATTGATCAGAAAATAACCTTAAATACTTTATTTTCAATCATCTATATGTTTCTCGTTAAAATACTGAGTAAGATATTTAAAAGGGGAGAAGTTCTGTTTTTATTGCATATATCGACGTTTCAGCCGGATTAGAACGGCTTTACGTGTACATCTTCCATCGGTAATATAAACCGAAAATCAGGATTATTTTTGTTAATTTTAATTAAAACACATTGATTTTTATAATTTGTATTGGAAGCAACATCTTTATTCGTCTTTTCTAGGGTCTAAAAAATACGAAACGTCGCTCTATGATTCGAAGTTAAAATCCTCAAATTTGGCATAATAATGACTTTTTTCACGTTTTTCATGTAGTTTGATATTACGTATATATATTCATTTTTACCAATATTTCGATACTATTTCATGTAGTATCACGATATGTGATTTGGCCTTCAAATCTCAGATTTTCGCAAAATATTGCATTTTAAGCAAGTTTTCTTGCATTTTGTTTCGTACCAAAAATCATCGAATTGAGCAATATTTTGACCTTTATCATCCCCTTTTCCTTTATGTGATTTAAACAAAATATCATAGAATTAGGCAATATTTTGCCGTTTTTCCATGTTTTTGTGAATTTTCAGTTTATTGTTATTATTTCATTAAATATACGAGAAAAATTATGCAACACATAATATATCAGAAAATAACCTTAAATACTTCATTTTCAATCATCTATTTGTTTCTCGTTAAAATACTGAGTAAGATATTGAAAAGGGGAGAAGTTCTGTTTTTATTGCATATATCGACGTTTCAGCCGGATTAGAACGGTTTTACGTGTACATCTTCCATCGGTAATATAAACCAAAAATCAGGAACATTTTAGTTAATTCTAATGAAAACACATTGATTTTTATCATTTGTATTGGAAACAACATTGTCATATGTCTTTTCTTGGATCTAAACAATATGAAACCTCGCTCTATGATTTGAAGTTAAAATCCTCAAAAATGGTAATATAGTGACTTTTTTCACGTTATTCATGTAGTATGATTTTACGTATATATATTCGTTTTTACCAATATTTCGATACTACTTCACGTTTTCTCACGATATGTGATTTGGCCTTCAAATCTCAGAATTTCGCAAATTTTGCATTTTTAAGCAAGTTTTCTTGCATTTTGATTTGTACTAAAAATCATCGAATTAGGCAATATTTTGACCTTTATCATCCCCATTTCCTTTATGTGATTTAAACAAAATATCATCGAATTAGGCAATATTTTGCCGTTTTTCCACGTTTTTGTGAATTTTTAGTTTATTGTTATTATTTCATTATATATACGAGAAAAATAATGCAAGCACATAATTGATCAGAAAATAACCTTAAATACTTTATTTTCAATCATCTATATGTTTCTCGTTAAAATACTGAGTAAGATATTGAAAAGGGGAGAAGTTCTGTTTTTATTGCATATATCGACGTTTCAGCCGGAATAGAACGGTTTTACGTGTACATCTTCCATCGGTAATATAAACCGAAAATCAGGAACATTTTAGTTCAAAAATCATCGAATTTAGAAATATTTTGACCTTTATCATGCCCTTTTCCTTTATGTGATTTAAACAAAATATCATAGAATTAGGCAATATTTTGCCGTTTTTCCATGTTTTTGTGAATTTTCAGTTTATTGTTATTATTTCATTAAATATACGAGAAAAATTATGCAAACACATAATATATCAGAAAATAACCTTAAATACTTCATTTTCAATCATTTATTTGTTTCTCGTTAAAGTACTGAGTAAGATATTGAAAAGGGGAGAAGTTCGGTTTTTATTGCATATATCGACGTTTCAGCCGGATTAGAACGGTTTTACGTGTACATCTTCAATCGGTAATATAAACCGACAATCAGGAACATTTTAGTTAATTCTAATGAAAACACATTGATTTTTACAATTTGTATTGGAAGCAACATCTTTATTCGTCTTTTCCAGGGTCTAAAAAATACGAATCGTCGCTTTTTGATTCGAAGTTAAAATCCTCAAATTTGGCATAATAATGACTTTTTTCACGTTTTTCATGTAGTTTGATATTACGTAAATATATTCATTTTTACCAATATTTCGATACTATTTCATGTAGTATCACGATATGTGATTTGGCCTTCAAATCTCAGATTCCCGCAAAATATTGCATTTTAAGCAAGTTTTCTTGCATTTTGTTTCGTACTAAAAATCATCGAATTCAGCAATATTTTGACGTTTATCATCCCCTTTTCTTTCATGAGATATAAACAAAATATCATCGAATTAGGCAATATTTTGCTGTTTTTACACGTTTGTGTTAATTTTCATTTTATTGCTATTAATTCATTAAATATACGATAAAAACAATGCAAACACATAATTGATTAAATATTAACCTTAAACACTTCATTTTCAATCAACTATTTGTTTCTCGTTAAAATACTGAGTAAGATATTGGAAAAGGGAGAAGTTCTGTTTTTATTGCATATATCGACGTTTCAGCCGGATTAGAGCGATTTTACGTGTACATCTTTCATCGGTAATATAAACGGAAAATCAGGAACATTTTAGTTAATTCTAATGAAAACACATTGATTTTTATCATTTGTATGTCTTTTCTTGGATCTAAATAATACGAATCCTCGCTCTATGATTTGAAGTTAAAATCCTCAAATATGGTAATATAGTGACTTTTTTCACGTTATTCATGTAGTGTGATTTTACGTATATATATTCGTTTTTACCAATATTTCGATACTACTTCACGTTTTCTCACGATATGTGATTTGGCCTTCAAATCTCAGAATTTCGCAAATTTTGCATTTTTAAGCAAGTTTTCTTGCATTTTGTTTTGTACTAAAGATCATCGAATTTAGCAATATTTTGACCTTTATCATCCCCATTTCCTTTATGTGATTTAAACAAAATATCATCGAATTAGGCAATATTTTGCCGTTTTTCCACGTTTTTGTGAATTTTTAGTTTATTGTTATTATTTCATTATATATACGAGAAAAATAATGCAAGCACATAATTGATCAGAAAATAACCTTAAATACTTCATTTTCTATCATCTATATGTTTCTCGTTAAAATACTGAGTAAGATATTGTAAAGGGGAGAAGTTCTGTTTTTATTGCATATATCGACGTTTCAGCCGGATTAGAACGGTTTTACGTGTACATCTTCCATCGGTAATATAAACCGAAAATCAGGATTATTTTAGTTAATTTTAATGAAAACACATTGATTTTTATAATTTGTATTGGAAGCAACATCTTTATACGTCTTTTCTAGGGTCTACAAAATACGAAACGTCGCTCTATGATTCGAAGTTAAAATCCTCAAATTTGGTATAATAATAACTTTTGTCACGTTTTTCATGTAGTTTGATATTACGTAAATATATTCATTTTTACCAATATTTCGATACTATTTCATGTAGTATCACGATATGTGATTTGGCTTTCATATCTCAGATTTTCGCATAATATTGCATTTTAAGCAAGTTTTCTTGCATTTTGTTTCGTACTAAAAAATCATCGAATTCAGCAATATTTTGACGTTTATCATCCCCTTTTCCTTTATGTGATATAAACAAAATATCATCGGATTTGGCAATATTTTGGTGTTTTTCCACGTTTGTGTGAATTTTCAGTTTATTGCTAATAATTCATTAAATATACGATAAAAACGATGCAAACACATAATTGATTAGATATTAACCTTAAACACTTCATTTTCAATCAACTATTTGTTTCTCGTTAAAATACTGAGTAAGATATTGGAAAAGGGAGAAGTTCTGTTTTTATTGCATATATCGACGTGTCAGCCGGATTAGAGAGGTTTTACGTGTACATCTTCCATCGGTAATATAAACGGAAAATCAGGAACATTTTAGTTAATTTTAATGAAAACACATTGATTTTTATCATTTGTGTGTCTTTTCTTGGATCTAAATAATACGAATCCTCGCTCTAAGATTTAAAGGTAAAATCCTCAAATATGGTAATATAGTGACTTTTTTCACGTTATCCATGTAGTGTGATTTTACGTATATATATTCGTTTTTACCAATATTTCGATACTACTTCACGTTTTCTCACGATATGTGATTTGGCCTTCATATCTCAGAATTTCGCAAATTTTGCATTTTTAAACAAGTTTTCTTGCATTTTGTTTTGTACTAAAAATCATCGAATTTAGAAATATTTTGACCTCTATCATGCCCTTTTCCTTTATGTGATTTAAACAAAATATCATAGAATTAGGCAATATTTTGCCGTTTTTCCATGTTTTTGTGAATTTTCAGTTTATTGTTATTATTTCATTAAATATACGAGAAAAATTATGCAAACACATAATATATCAGAAAATAACCTTAAATACTTCATTTTCAATCATTTATTTGTTTCTCGTTAAAATACTGAGTAAGATATTGAAAAGGGGAGAAGTTCGGTTTTTATTGCATATATCGACGTTTCAGCCGGATTAGAACGGTTTTACGTGTACATCTTCCATCGGTAATATAAACCAAAAATCAGGAACATTTTAGTTAATTCTAATGAAAACACATTGATTTTTAACATTTGTATTGGAAACAACATTGTCATATGTCTTTTCTTGGATCTAAACAATATGAAACCTCGCTCTATGATTTGAAGTTAAAATCCTCAAAAATGGTAATATAGTGACTTTTTTCACGTTATTCATGTAGTATGATTTTACGTATATATATTCGTTTTTACCAATATTTCGATACTACTTCATATTTTCTCACGATATGTGATTTGGCCTTCATATCTCAGAATTTCGCAAATTTTGCATTTTTAAGCAAGTTTTCTTGCATTTTGTTTTGTACTAAAAATCATCGAATTTAGCAATATTTTGACCTTTATCATCCCCTTCTCCTTTATGTGATTTAAACAAAATATTATCGAATTAGGATATATTTTGCCGTTTTTACACGTTTTTGTGAATTTTTAGTTTATTGTTATTATTTCATTATATATACGAGAAAAATTATGGAAGCACGTAATTGATCAGAAAACAACCTTAAATACTTCATTATCAATCATCTATATGTTTCTCGTTAAAATACTGAGTAAGATATTGAAAAGGGGAGAAGTTCGGGTTTTATTGCATATATCGACGTTTCAGCCGGATTAGAACGGTTTTACGTGTACATCTTCAATCGGTAATATAAACCGACAATAAGGAACATTTTAGTTAATTCTAATGAAAACACATTGATTTTTACAATTTGTATTGGAAGCAACATCTTTATTCGTCTTTTCCAGAGTCTAAAAAATACGAATCGTCGCTTTTTGATTCGAAGTTAAAATCCTCAAATTTGGCATAATAATGACTTTTTTCACGTTTTTCATGTAGTTTGATATTACGTGAATATATTCATTTTTACCAATATTTCGATACTATTTCATGTAGTATCACGATATGTGATTTGGCTTTCATATATCAGATTTTCGCATAATATTGCATTTTAAGCAAGTTTTCTTGCATTTTGTTTCGTACTAAAAATCATCGAATTCAGCAATATTTTGACGTTTATCATCCCCTTTTCCTTTATGTGATATAAACAAAATATCATCGAATTATGCAATATTTTGGTGTTTTTCCACGTTTGTGTGAATTTTCAGTTTATTGCTATTAATTCATTAAATATACGATAAAAACGATGCAAACACATAATTGATTAGATATTAACCTTAAACACTTCATTTTCAATCAACTATTTGTTACTCGTTAAAATACTAAGTAAGATATTGTAAAAGGGAGAAGTTCTGTTTTTATTGCATATATCGACGTGTCAGCCGGATTAGAGAGGTTTTACGTGTACATCTTCCATCGGTAATATAAACGGAAAATCAGGAACATTTTAGTTAATTTTAATGAAAACACATTGATTTTTATCATTTGTGTATCTTTTTTTGGATCAAAATAATACGAATCCTCGCTCTAAGATTTAAAGTTAAAATCCTCAAATATGGTAATATAGTGACTTTTTTCACGTTATTCATGTAATGTGATTTTACGTATATATATTCGTTTTTACCAATATTTCGATACTACTTCACGTTTTCTCACGATATGTGATTTGGCCTTCAAATCTCAGAATTTCGCAAATTTTGCATTTTTAAACAAGTTTTCTTGCATTTTGTTTTGTACTAAAAATCATCGAATTTATAAATATTTTGACCTTTATCATGCCCTTTTCCTTTATGTGATTTAAACAAAATATAGAATTAGGCAATATTTTGCCGTTTTTCCATGTTTTTGTGAATTTTCAGTTTATTGTTATTATTTCATTAAATATACGAGAAAAATTATGCAAACACATAATTGATCAGAAAATAACCTTAAATACTTCATTTTCAATCATCTATATGTTTCTCGTTAAAATACTGAGTAAGATATTGTAAAGGGGAGAAGTTCTGTTTTTATTGCATATATCGACGTTTCAGCCGGATTAGAACGGTTTTACGTGTACATCTTCCATCGGTAATATAAACCGAAAATCAGGATTATTTTAGTTAATTTTAATGAAAACACATTGATTTTTATAATTTGTATTGGAAGCAACATCTTTATACGTCTTTTCTAGGGTCTACAAAATACGAAACGTCGCTCTATGATTCGAAGTTAAAATCCTCAAATTTGGTATAATAATGACTTTTGTCACGTTTTTCATGTAGTTTGATATTACGTAAATATATTCATTTTTACCAATATTTCGATACTATTTCATGTAGTATCACGATATGTGATTTGGCTTTCATATCTCAGATTTTCGCATAATATTGCATTTTAAGCAAGTTTTCTTGCATTTTGTTTCGTACTAAAAAATCATCGAATTCAGCAATATTTTGACGTTTATCATCCCCTTTTCCTTTATGTGATATAAACAAAATATCATCGGATTTGGCAATATTTTGCCGTTTTTCCATGTTTTTGTGAATTTTCAGTTTATTGTTTTTATTTCATTAAATATACGAGAAAAATTATGCAAACACATAATATATCAGAAAATAACCTTAAATACTTCATTTTCAATCATTTATTTGTTTCTCGTTAAAATACTGAGTAAGATATTGAAAAGGGGAGAAGTTCGGTTTTTATTGCATATATCGACGTTTCAGCCGGATTAGAACGGTTTTACGTGTACATCTTCCATCGGTAATATAAACCGACAATCAGGAACATTTTAGTTAATTCTAACGAAAACACATTGATTTTTACAATTTGTATTGGAAGCAACATCTTTATTCGTCTTTTCCAGGGTCTAAAAAATACGAATCGTCGCTTTTTGATTCGAAGTTAAAATCCTCAAATTTGGCATAATAATGACTTTTTTCACGTTTTTCATGTAGTTTGATATTACGTAAATATATTCATTTTTACCAATATTTCGATACTATTTCATGTAGTATCACGATATGTGATTTAGCCTTCAAATCTCAGATTTTCGCAAAATATTGCATTTTAAGCAAGTTTTCTTGCATTTTGTTTCGTACTAAATATCATCGAATTCAGCAATATTTTGACTTTTATCATCCCCTTTTCTTTCATGAGATATAAACAAAATATCATCGAATTAGGCAATATTTTGCTGTTTTTACACGTTTGTGTGAATTTTCTGTTTATTGCTATTAATTCATTAAATATACGATAAAAACGATGCAAACACATAATTGATTAAATATTAACCTTAAACACTTCATTTTCAATCAACTATTTGTTTCTCGTTAAAATACTGAGTAAGATATTGGAAAAGGGAGAAGTTCTGTTTTTATTGCATATATCGACGTTTCAGCCGGATTAGAGCGATTTTACGTGTACATCTTCCATCGGTAATATAAACGGAAAATCAGGAACATTTTAGTTAATTCTAATGAAAACACATTGATTTTTATCATTTGTATGTCTTTTCTTGGATCTAAATAATACGAATCCTCGCTCTATGATTTGAAGTTAAAATCCTCAAATATGGTAATATAGTGACTTTTTTCACGTTATTCATGTAGTGTGATTTTACGTATATATATTCGTTTTTACCAATATTTCGATACTACTTCACGTTTTCTCACGATATGTGATTTGGCCTTCATATCTCAGAATTTCGCAAATTTTGCATTTTTAAGCAAGTTTTCTTGCATTTTGTTTTGTACTAAAGATCATCGAATTTAGCAATATTTTGACCTTTATCATCCTCATTTCCTTTATGTGATTTAAACAAAATATCATCGAATTAGGCAATATTTTGCCGTTTTTCCACGTTTTTGTGAATTTTTAGTTTATTGTTATTATTTCATTATATATACGAGAAAAATAATGCAAGCACATAATTGATCAGAAAATAACCTTAAATACTTCATTTTCAATCATCTATATGTTTCTCGTTAAAATACTGAGTAAGATATTGTAAAGGGGAGAAGTTCTGTTTTTATTGCATATATCGACGTTTCAGCCGGATTAGAACGGCTTTACGTGTACATCTTCCATCGGTAATATAAACCGAAAATCAGGATTATTTTTGTTAATTTTAATTAAAACACATTGATTTTTATAATTTGTATTGGAAGCAACATCTTTATACGTCTTTTCTAGGGTCTAAAAAATACGAAACGTCGCTCTATGATTCAAAGTTAAAATCCTCAAATTTGGTATAATAATGACTTTTTTCACGTTTTTTATGTAGTTTGATATTACGTAAATATATTCATTTTTACCAATATTTTGATACTATTTCATGTAGTATCACGATATGTGATTTGGCTTTCATATTCCAGATTTTCGCATAATATTGCATTTTAAGCAAGTTTTCTTGCATTTTGTTTCGTACTAAAAATCATCGAATTCAGCAATATTTTGACGTTTATCATCCCCTTTTCCTTTATGTGATATAAACAAAATATCATCGAATTAGGCAATATTTTGCCGTTTTTCCATGTTTTTGTGAATTTTCAGTTTATTGTTATGATTTCATTAAATATACGAGAAAAATTATGCAAACACATAATATATCAGAAAATAACCTTAAATACTTCATTTTCAATCATCTATTTGTTTCTCGTTAAAATACTGAGTAAGATATTGAAAAGGGGAGAAGTTCTGTTTTTATTGCATATATCGACGTTTCAGCCGGATTAGAACGGTTTTACGTGTACATCTTCCATCGGTAATATTAACCGAAAATCAGGAACATTTTAGTTAATTTTAATGAAAACACATTGATTTTTATAATTTGTATTGGAAGCAACATCTTTATACGTCTTTTCTAGGGTCTAAAAAATACGAAACGTCGCTCTATGATTCGAAGTTAAAATCCTCAAATTTTGTATAATAATGACTTTTTTCACGTTTTTTATGTAGTTTGATATTACGTAAATATATTAATTTTTACCAATATTTTGATACTATTTCATGTAGTATCACGATATGTGATTTGGCTTTCATATTCCAGATTTTCGCATAATATTGCATTTTAAGCAAGTTTTCTTGTATTTTGTTTCGTACTAAAAATCATCGAATTCAGCAATATTTTGACGTTTATCATCCCCTTTTCCTTTATGTGATATAAACAAAATATCATCGAATTAGGCAATATTTTGGTGTTTTTCCACGTTTGTGTGAATTTTCAGTTTATTGCTAATAAATCATTAAATATACGATAAAAACGATGCAAACACATAATTGATTAGATATTAACCTTGAACACTTCATTTTCAATCAACTATTTGTTTCTCGTTAAAATACTGAGTAAGATATTGGAAAAGGGAGAAGTTCTGTTTTTATTGCATATATCGACGTGTCAGCCGGATTAGAGAGGTTTTACGTGTACATCTTCCATCGGTAATATAAACGGAAAATCAGGAACATTTTAGTTAATTTTAATGAAAACACATTGATTTTTATCATTTGTGTGTCTTTTCTTGGATCAAAATAATACGAATCCTCGCTCTAAGATTTAAAGTTAAAATCCTCAAATATGGTAATATAGTGACTTTTTTCACGTTATTCATGTAGTGTGATTTTACGTATATATATTCGTTTTTACCAATATTTCGATACTACTTCACGTTTTCTCACGATATGTAATTTGGCCTTCAAATCTCAGAATTTCGCAAATTTTGCATTTTTAAACAAGTTTTCTTGCATTTTGTTTTGTACTAAAAATCATCGAATTTAGAAATATTTTGACCTTTATCATGCCCTTTTCCTTTATATGATTTAAACAAAATATCATAGAATTAGGCAATATTTTGCCGTTTTTCCATGTTTTTGTGAATTTTCAGTTTATTGTTATTATTTCATTAAATATACGAGAAAAATTATGCAAACCCATAATATATCAGAAAATAACCTTAAATACTTCATTTTCAATCATTTATTTGTTTCTCGTTAAAATACTGAGTAAGATATTGAAAAGGGGAGAAGTTCTGTTTATATTGCATGTATCGACGTGTCAGCCGGATTAGAGAGGTTTTACGTGTACATCTTCCATCGGTAATATAAACGGAAAATCAGGAACATTTTAGTTAATTTTAATGAAAACACATTGATTTTTATCATTTCTGTGTCTTTTCTTGGATCTAAATAACACGAATCCTCGCTCTAAGATTTAAAGTTAAAATCCTCAAATATGGTAATATAGTGACTTTTTTCACGTTATTCATGTAGTGTGATTTTACGTATATATATTCGTTTTTACCAATATTTCGATACTACTTCACGTTTTCTCACGATATGTGATTTGGCCTTCAAATCTCAGAATTTCGCAAATTTTGCATTTTAAGCAAGTTTTCTTGCATTTTGTTTCGTACTAAAAATCATCGAATTTAGCAATATTTTGACCTTTATCGTCCCCTTTTCCTTTATGTGATATAAACAAAATATCATAGAATTAGGCAATATTTTGCCGTTTTTCCATGTTTTTGTGAATTTTCAGTTTATTGTTATTATTTCATTAAATATACGAGAAAAATTATGCAAACACATAATATATCAGAAAATAACCTTAAATACTTCATTTTCAATCATCTATTTGTTTCTCGTTAAAATACTGAGTAAGATATTGAAAAGGGGAGAAGTTCTGTTTTTATTGCATATATCGACGTTTCAGCCGGATTAGAACGGTTTTACGTGTACATCTTCCATCGGTAATATAAACCGAAAATCAGGAACATTTTAGTTAATTTTAATGAAAACACATTGATTTTTATAATTTGTATTGGAAGCAACATCTTTATTCGTCTTTTCCAGGGTCTAAAAAATACGAAACGTCGCTCTATGATTCGAAGTTAAAATCCTCAAATTTGGCATAATAATGACTTTTTTCACGTTTTTCATGTAGTTTGATATTACGTAAATATATTCATTTTTACCAATATTTCGATACTATTTCATGTAGTATCACGATATGTGATTTGGCCTTCAAATCTCAGATTTTCGCAAAATATTGCAAGTTAAGCAAGTTTTCTTGCATTTGTTTCGTACTAAAAATCATCGAATTTAGCAATATTTTGACCTTTATCATCCCCTTTTCCTTTATGTGATATAAACAAAATATCATAGAATTAGGCAATATTTTGCCGTTTTTCCATGTTTTTGTGAATTTTCAGTTTATTGTTATTATTTCATTAAATATACGAGAAAAATTATGCAAACACATAATATATCAGAAAATAACCTTAAATACTTCATTTTCAATCATTTATTTGTTTCTCGTTTAAATACTGAGTAAGATATTGAAAAGGGGAGAAGTTCTGTTTTTATTGCATATATCGACGTTTCAGCCGGATTAGAACGGTTTTACGTGTACATCTTCCATCGGTAATATAAACCGAAAATCAGGAACATTTTAGTTAATTTTAATGAAAACACATTGATTTTTATAATTTGTATTGGAAGCAACATCTTTATTCGTCTTTTCCAGGGTCTAAAAAATACGAAACGTCGCTCTATGATTCGAAGTTAAAATCCTCAAATTTGGCATAATAATGACTTTTTTCACGTTTTTCATGTAGTTTGATATTACGTAAATATATTCATTTTTACCAATATTTCGATACTATTTCATGTAGTATCACGATATGTGATTTGGCCTTCAAATCTCAGATTTTCGCAAAATATTGCAAGTTAAGCAAGTTTTCTTGCATTTGTTTCGTACTAAAAATCATCGAATTTAGCAATATTTTGACCTTTATCATCCTCTTTTCCCTTATGTGATATAAACAAAATATCATCGAATTAGGCAATATTTTGCCGTGTTTCCATGTTTTTGTGAATTTTCAGTTCATTGTTATGATTTCATTAAATATACGAGAAAAATTATGCAAACACATAATATATCAGAAAATAACCTTAAATACTTCATTTTCAATCATCTATTTGTTTCTCGTTAAAATACTGAGTAAGATATTGAAAAGGGGAGTTCTGTTTTAATTGCATATATCGACGTTTCAGCCGGATTTTAACGGTTTTACGTGTACATCTTCCATCGGTAATATAAACCGAAAATCAGGAACATTTTAGTTAATTTTAATGAAAACACATTGATTTTTATAATTTGTATTGGAAGCAACATCTTTATACGTCTTTTCTAGGGTCTACAAAATACGAAACGTCGCTCTATGATTCGAAGTTAAAATCCTCAAATTTGGCATAATAATGACTTTTTTCACGTTTTTCATGTAGTTTGATATTACGTAAATATATTCATTTTTACCAATATTTCGATACTATTTCATGTAGTATCACGATATGTGATTTGGCCTTCAAATCTCAGATTTTCGCAAAATATTGCATTTTAAGCAAGTTTTCTTGCATTTTGTTTCGTACTAAAAATCATCGAATTCAGCAATATTTTGACGTTTATCAACCCTTTTCTTTTATGTGATATAAACAAAATATCATCGAATTAGGCAATATTTTGCTGTTTTTCCACGTTTGTGTGAATTTTCAGTTTTTTGCTATTAATTCATTAAATATACGATAAAAACGATGCAAACACATAATTGATTAGATATTAACCTTAAACACTTCATTTTCAATCAACTATTTGTTTCTCGTTAAAATACTGAGTAAGATACTGGAAAAGGGAGAAGTTCTGTTTTTATTGCATATATCGACGTTTCAGCCGGATTAGAGCGGTTTTACGTGTACATCTTCCATCGGTAATATAAACGGAAAATCAAGGAACATTTTAGTTAATTCTAATGAAAACACATTGATTTTTATCATTTGTATGTCTTTTCTTGGATCTAAATAATACGAATCCTAATTTGACCTTTATCATCCCCTTTTCTTTTATGTGATTTAAAAAAAATATCATCGAATTAGGCAGTGGTTCCACGTTTTTGGGAATTTTCAGTTTATTGTTATTAATTCATTAAATATACGATAAAAATTATACAAACTCATGATTGATCAGAAAATAACCTTAAATACTTCATTTTCAATCATCTATTTGTTTCTCGTTAAAATACTGAGTAAGATATTGAAAAGGGGAGAAGTTCTGTTTTTATTGCATATATCGACGTTTCAGCCGGATTTGAACTGTTTTACGTGTGCATCTTCCATCGGTAATATAAACCGAAAATCAGGAACATTTTAGTTAATTTTAATGAAAACATTGATTTTTATCATTTGTATTGGAAGCAACATCTTTATACGTCTTTTCTAGGGTCTAAAAAATACGAAACGTCGCTCTATGATTCGAAGTTAAAATCCTCAAATTTGGTATAATTATGACTTTTTTCACGTTTTTCATGTAGTTTGATATTACGTAAATATATTTATTTTACCAATATTTCGATACTATTTCATGTAGTATCACGATATGTGATTTGGCTTTCAAATCTCAGATTTTCGCATAATATTGCATTTTAAGCAAGTTTTCTTGCATTTTGTTTGTACTAAAAATCATCGAATTCAGCAATATTTTGACGTTTATCATCCCTTTTCCTTTATTTGATATAAACAAGATATCATCGAATTATGCAATATTTTGCTGTTTTTTCACGTTTTTGTGAATTTTCAATTTATTGCTTTTAATTCAATAAATACACGATTAAAATGATGCAAACACAATTGATTAGAAATTTACCTTATACACTTCATTTTCAGTCAACTATTTGTTTCTCGTTAAAATACTGAGTAAGATATTGGAAAGTGAAGAAGTTCTGTTTTTATTGCATATATAGACGTTTCAGCCGGATTAGAGCGGTTTTACGTGTACATTTTCCATCGGTAATATTAACGGAAAATCAGGAACATTTTAGTTAATTCTAATGAAAACACATTGATTTTTATCATTTGTATTGGAAACAACATTGTCATATGTCTTTTCAAGGATCTAAACAATACGAAACCTCGCTCTATGATTTGAAGTTAAAATCCTCAAAAATGGTAATATAGTGACTTTTTTCACGTTATTCATGTAGTGTGATTTTACGTATATATATTCGTTTTTACCAATATTTCGATACTACTTCATATTTTCTCACGATATGTGATTTGGCCTTCATATCTCAGAATTTCGCAAATTGTGCATTTTTAAGCAAGTTTTCTTGCAATATGTTTTGTACTAAAAATCATCGAATTTAGCAATATTTTGACCTTTATCATCCCCTTTTCCTTTATGTGATTTAAACAAAATATAATCGAATTAGGCAATATTTTGCCGTTTTTGCACGTTTTTGTGAATTTTTAGTTTATTGTTATTATTTCATTATATATACGAGAAAAATTATGCAAGCACATAATTGATCAGAAAATAACCTTAAATACTTCATTTTCAATCATCTATATGTTTCTCGTTAAAATACCGAGTAAGATATTTAAAAGGGGAGAAGTTCTGTTTTTATTGCATATATCGACGTTTCAGCCGGATTAGAACGGTTTTACGTGTACATCTTCCATCGGTAATATAAACCGAAAATCAGGATTATTTTAGTTAATTTTAATGAAAACACATTGATTTTTATAATTTGTATTGGAAGCAACATCTTTATACGTCTTTTCTAGGGTCTAAAAAAATACGAAACGTCGCTCTATGATTCGAATTTAAAATCCTCAAATTTGGTATAATAATGACTTTTTTCACGTTGTTCATGTAGTTTGATATTACGTAAATATATTCATTTTTACCAATATTTCGATACTATTTCATGTAGTATCACGATATGTGATTTGGCCTTCAAATCTCAGATTTTCGCATAATATTGCATTTTAAGCATGTTTTCTTGCATTTGGTTTCGTACTAAAAATCATCGAATTCAGCAATATTTTGACGTTTATCATCCCTTTTCCTTTATTTGATATAAACAAGATATCATCGAATTATGCAATATTTTGCTGTTTTTTCACGTTTTTGTGAATTTTCAATTTATTGCTATTAATTCATTAAATATACGATAAAAATGATGCAAACACATAATTGATTAGATATTAACCTTAAACACTTCATTTTCAATCAACTATTTGTTTCTCGTTAAAATACTGAGTAAGATATTGGAAAGGGGAGAAGTTCTGTTTTTATTGCATATATCGACGTTTCAGCCGGACTAGAGCGGTTTTACGTGTACATCTTCCATCGGGAATATAAACGGAAAATCAGGAACATTTTAGTTAATTCTAGTGAAAATACATTAATTTTTATCATTTGTATGTCTTTTCTTGGATCTATATTTAGATCCAAGAAAAGACATATGTCTTTTCTTGGATCTATATTTAGATCCAAGAAAAGACATACAAATGATAAAAATTAATGTATTTCTATTAGAATTAACTAAAATGTTCCTGATTTTCCGTACAAACGAAACCTCGCTCTATGATTTGAAGTTAAAATCCTCAAATATGGTAATATAGTGACTTTTTTCACGTTATTCATGTAGTGTGATTTTACGTATATATATTCGTTTTTACCAATATTTCGATACTACTTCACGTTTTCTCACGATATGTGATTTGGCCTTCATATCTCAGAATTTCGCAAATTTTGCATTTTTAAGCAAATTTTCTTGCATTTTGTTTTGTAATAAAAATCATAAAATTTAGCAATATTTTGACCTTTATCATCCCCTTTTCCTTTATGTGATTTAAACAAAATATCATCGAATTAGGCAATATTTTGCCGTTTTTCCACGTTTTTGTGTATTTTTAGTTTATTGTTATTATTTCATTATATATACGAGAAAAATAATGCAAGCACATAATTGATCAGAAAATAACCTTAAATACTTCATTTTCAATCATCTATATGTTTCTCGTTAAAATACTGAGTAAGATATTGTAAAGGGGAGAAGTTCTGTTTTTATTTCATATATCGACGTTTCAGCCGGATTAGAACGGTTTTACGTGTACATCTTCCATCGGTAATATAAACCGAAAATCAGGATTATTTTAGTTAATTTTAATGAAAACACATTGATTTTTATAATTTGTATTGGAAGCAACATCTTTATACGTCTTTTCTAGGGTCTACAAAATACGAAACGTCGCTCTATGATTCGAAGTTAAAATCCTCAAATTTGGTATAATAATGACTTTTTTCACGTTTTTCATGTAGTTTGATATTACGTAAATATATTCATTTTTACCAATATTTTGATACTATTTCATGTAGTATCACGATATGTGATTTGGATTTCATATCCCAGATTTTCGCATAATATTGCATTTTAAGCAAGTTTTCTTGCATTTTGTTTCGTACTAAAAATCATCGAATTCAGCAATATTTTGACGTTTATCATCCCCTTTTCCTTTATGTGATATAAACAAAATATCATCGAATTAGGCAATATTTTGGTGTTTTTCCACGTTTGTGTGAATTTTCAGTTTATTGCTAATAATTCATTAAATATACGATAAAAACGATGCAAACACATAATTGATTAGATATTAACCTTAAACACTTCATTTTCAATCAACTATTTGTTTCTCGTTAAAATACTGAGTAAGATATTGGAAAAGGGAGAAGTTCTGTTTTTATTGCATATATCGACGTGTTAGCCGGATTAGAGAGGTTTTACGTGTACATCTTCCATCGGTAATATAAACGGAAAATCAGGAACATTTTAGTTAATTTTAATGAAAACACATTGATTTTTATCATTTGTGTGTCTTTTCTTGGATCAAAATAATACGAATCCTCGCTCTAAGATTTAAAGTTAAAATCCTCAAATATGGTAATATAGTGACTTTTTTCACGTTATTCATGTAGTGTGATTTTACGTATATATATTCGTTTTTACCAATATTTCGATACTACTTCACGTTTTATAACGATATGTGATTTGGCCTTCAAATCTCAGAATTTCGCAAATTTTGCATTTTTAAACAAGTTTTCTTGCATTTTGTTTTGTACTAAAAATCATCGAATTTAGAAATATTTTGACCTTTATCATGCCCTTTTCCTTTATATGATTTAAACAAAATATCATAGAATTAGGCAATATTTTGCCGTTTTTCCATGTTTTTGTGAATTTTCAGTTTATTGTTATTATTTCATTATATATACGAGAAAAATTATGCAAACACATAATATATCAGAAAATAACCTTAAATACTTCATTTTCAATCATTTATTTGTTTCTCGTTAAAATACTGAGTAAGATATTGAAAAGGGGAGAAGTTCTGTTTATATTGCATATATCGACGTGTCAGCCGGATTAGAGAGGTTTTACGTGTACATCTTCCATCGGTAATATAAACGGAAAGTCAGGAACATTTTAGTTAATTTTACTGAAAACACATTGATTTTTATCATTTGTGTGTCTTTTCTTGGATCTAAATAACACGAATCCTCGCTCTAAGATTTAAAGTTAAAATCCTCAAATATGGTAATATAGTGACTTTTTTCACGTTTTTCATGTAGTGTGATTTTACGTATATATATTCGTTTTTACCAATATTTCGATACTACTTCACGTTTTCTCACGATATGTGATTTGGCCTTCAAATCTCAGAATTTCGCAAATTTTGCAATTTTAAACAAGTTTTCTTGCATTTCGTTTTGTACTAAAAATCATCGAATTTAGAAATATTTTGACCTTTATCATGCCCTTTTCTTTTATGTGATTTAAACAAAATATCATAGAATTAGGCAATATTTTGCCGTTTTTCCATGTTTTTGTGAATTTTCAGTTTATTGTTATTATTTCATTAAATATACGAGAAAAATTATGCAAACACATAATATATCAGAAAATAGCCTTAAATACTTCATTTTCAATCATTTATTTGTTTCTCGTTAAAATACTGAGTAATATATTGAAAAGGGGAGAAGTTCGGTTTTTATTGCATATATCGACGTTTCAGCCGGATTAGAACGGTTTTAATTACGTGTACATCTTCAATCGGTAATATAAACCGACAATCAGGAACATTTTAGTTAATTCTAATGAAAACACATTGATTTTTACAATTTGTATTGGAATCAACATCTTTATTCGTGTTTTCCAGGGTCTAAAAAATACGAATCGTCGCTTTTTGATTCGAAGTTAAAATCCTCAAATTTGGCATAATAATGACTTTTTTCACGTTTTTCATGTAGTTTGATATTACGTAAATATATTCATTTTTACCAATATTTCGATACTATTTCATGTAGTATCACGATATGTGATTTGGCCTTCAAATCTCAGATTTTCGCAAAATATTGCATTTTAAGCAAGTTTTCTTGCATTTTGTTTCGTACTAAAAATCATCGAATTCAGCAATATTTTGACGTTTATCATCCCCTTACCTTTCATGAGATATAAACAAAATATCATCGAATTAGGCAATATTTTGCTGTTTTTACACGTTTGTGTGAATTTTCAGTTTATTGCTATTAATTCATTAAATATACGATAAAAACGATGAAAACACATAATTGATTAAATATTAACCTTAAACACTTCATTTTCAATCAACTATTTGTTTCTCGTTAAAATACTGAGTAAGATATTGGAAAAGGGAGAAGTTCTGTTTTTATTGCATATATCGACGTTTCAGCCGGATTAGAGCGATTTTACGTGTACATCTTCCATCGGTAATATAAACGGAAAATCAGGAACATTTTAGTTAATTCTAATAAAAACACATTGATTTTTATCATTTGTATTGGAAACAACATTGTCATATGTCTTTTCTTGGATCTAAACAATACGAAACCTCGCTCTATGATTTGAAGTTAAAATCCTCAAAAATGGTAATATAGTGACTTTTTTCACGTTATTCATGTTGTGTGATTTTACGTATATATATTCCTTTTTACCAATATTTCGATACTACTTCATATTTTCTCACGATATGTGATTTGGCCTTCATATCTCAGAATTTCGCAAATTTTGCATTTTTAAGCCAGTTTTCTTGCATTTTGTTTTGTACTAAAAATCATCGAATTTAGAAATATTTTGACCGTTATCATCCCCTTTTCCTTTATTTAATTTAAACAAAATATCAAAGAATTAGGCAATATTTTGCCGTTTTTCCATGTTTTTGTGAATTTTCAGTTTATTGTTATTATTTCATTAAATATACGAGAAAAATTATGCAAACACATAACATATCAGAAAATAACCTTAAATACTTCATTTTCAATCATTTATTTGTTTCTCGTTAAAATACTGAGTATGATATTGAAAAGGGGAGAAGTTCTGTTTTTATTGCATATATCGACGTTTCAGCCGGATTAGAACGGTTTTACGTGTACATCTTCCATCGGTAATATAAACCGAAAATCAGGAACATTTTAGTTAATTCTAATGAAAACACATTGATTTTTATAATTTGTATTGGAAGCAACATCTTTATTCGTCTTTTCCAGGGTCTAAAAAATACGAAACGTCGCTCTATGATTCGAATTTAAAATCCTCAAATTTGGTATAATAATGACTTTTTTCACGTTGTTCATGTAGTTTGATATTACGTAAATATATTCATTTTAACCAATATTTCGATACTATTTCATGTAGTATCACGATATGTGATTTGGCCTTCAAATCTCAGATTTTCGCAAAATATTGCATTTTAAGCAAGTTTTCTTGCATTTTGTTTCGTACTAAAAATCATCGAATTTAGCAATATTTTGACCTTTATCATTCCCTTTTCCTTTATGTGATATAAACAAAATATCATAGAATTAGGCAATATTTTGCCGTTTTTTAATGTTTTTGTGAATTTTCAGTTTATTGCTATTAATTCATTAAATATACGATAAAAATGATGCAAACACATAATTGATTAGATATTAACCTTAAACACTTCATTTTCAATCAACTATTTGTTTCTCGTTAAAATACTGAGTAAGATATTGGAAAGGGGAGAAGTTCTGTTTTTATTGCATATATCGACGTTTCAGCCGGACTAGAGCGGTTTTACGTGTACATCTTCCATCGGGAATATAAACGGAAAATCAGGAACATTTTAGTTAATTCTAGTGAAAATACATTAATTTTTATCATTTGTATGTCTTTTCTTGGATCTATATTTAGATCCAAGAAAAGACATATGTCTTTTCTTGGATCTATATTTAGATCCAAGAAAAGACATACAAATGATAAAAATTAATGTATTTCTATTAGAATTAACTAAAATGTTCCTGATTTTCCGTACAAACGAAACCTCGCTCTATGATTTGAAGTTAAAATCCTCAAATATGGTAATATAGTGACTTTTTTCACGTTATTCATGTAGTGTGATTTTACGTATATATATTCGTTTTTACCAATATTTCGATACTACTTCACGTTTTCTCACGATATGTGATTTGGCCTTCATATCTCAGAATTTCGCAAATTTTGCATTTTTAAGCAAATTTTCTTGCATTTTGTTTTGTAATAAAAATCATAAAATTTAGCAATATTTTGACCTTTATCATCCCCTTTTCCTTTATGTGATTTAAACAAAATATCATCGAATTAGGCAATATTTTGCCGTTTTTCCACGTTTTTGTGTATTTTTAGTTTATTGTTATTATTTCATTATATATACGAGAAAAATAATGCAAGCACATAATTGATCAGAAAATAACCTTAAATACTTCATTTTCAATCATCTATATGTTTCTCGTTAAAATACTGAGTAAGATATTGTAAAGGGGAGAAGTTCTGTTTTTATTTCATATATCGACGTTTCAGCCGGATTAGAACGGTTTTACGTGTACATCTTCCATCGGTAATATAAACCGAAAATCAGGATTATTTTAGTTAATTTTAATGAAAACACATTGATTTTTATAATTTGTATTGGAAGCAACATCTTTATACGTCTTTTCTAGGGTCTACAAAATACGAAACGTCGCTCTATGATTCGAAGTTAAAATCCTCAAATTTGGTATAATAATGACTTTTTTCACGTTTTTCATGTAGTTTGATATTACGTAAATATATTCATTTTTACCAATATTTTGATACTATTTCATGTAGTATCACGATATGTGATTTGGCTTTCATATCCCAGATTTTCGCATAATATTGCATTTTAAGCAAGTTTTCTTGCATTTTGTTTCGTACTAAAAATCATCGAATTCAGCAATATTTTGACGTTTATCATCCCCTTTTCCTTTATGTGATATAAACAAAATATCATCGAATTAGGCAATATTTTGGTGTTTTTCCACGTTTGTGTGAATTTTCAGTTTATTGCTAATAATTCATTAAATATACGATAAAAACGATGCAAACACATAATTGATTAGATATTAACCTTAAACACTTCATTTTCAATCAACTATTTGTTTCTCGTTAAAATACTGAGTAAGATATTGGAAAAGGGAGAAGTTCTGTTTTTATTGCATATATCGACGTGTTAGCCGGATTAGAGAGGTTTTACGTGTACACCTTCCATCGGTAATATAAACGGAAAATCAGGAACATTTTAGTTAATTTTAATGAAAACACATTGATTTTTATCATTTGTGTGTCTTTTCTTGGATCAAAATAATACGAATCCTCGCTCTAAGATTTAAAGTTAAAATCCTCAAATATGGTAATATAGTGACTTTTTTCACGTTATTCATGTAGTGTGATTTTACGTATATATATTCGTTTTTACCAATATTTCGATACTACTTCACGTTTTATCACGATATGTGATTTGGCCTTCAAATCTCAGAATTTCGCAAATTTTGCATTTTTAAACAAGTTTTCTTGCATTTTGTTTTGTACTAAAAATCATCGAATTTAGAAATATTTTGACCTTTATCATGCCCTTTTCCTTTATATGATTTAAACAAAATATCATAGAATTAGGCAATATTTTGCCGTTTTTCCATGTTTTTGTGAATTTTCAGTTTATTGTTATTATTTCATTATATATACGAGAAAAATTATGCAAACACATAATATATCAGAAAATAACCTTAAATACTTCATTTTCAATCATTTATTTGTTTCTCGTTAAAATACTGAGTAAGATATTGAAAAGGGGAGAAGTTCTGTTTATATTGCATATATCGACGTGTCAGCCGGATTAGAGAGGTTTTACGTGTACATCTTCCATCGGTAATATAAACGGAAAGTCAGGAACATTTTAGTTAATTTTACTGAAAACACATTGATTTTTATCATTTGTGTGTCTTTTCTTGGATCTAAATAACACGAATCCTCGCTCTAAGATTTAAAGTTAAAATCCTCAAATATGGTAATATAGTGACTTTTTTCACGTTTTTCATGTAGTGTGATTTTACGTATATATATTCGTTTTTACCAATATTTCGATACTACTTCACGTTTTCTCACGATATGTGATTTGGCCTTCAAATCTCAGAATTTCGCAAATTTTGCATTTTTAAACAAGTTTTCTTGCATTTCGTTTTGTACTAAAAATCATCGAATTTAGAAATATTTTGACCTTTATCATGCCCTTTTCTTTTATGTGATTTAAACAAAATATCATAGAATTAGGCAATATTTTGCCGTTTTTCCATGTTTTTGTGAATTTTCAGTTTATTGTTATTATTTCATTAAATATACGAGAAAAATTATGCAAACACATAATATATCAGAAAATAGCCTTAAATACTTCATTTTCAATCATTTATTTGTTTCTCGTTAAAATACTGAGTAATATATTGAAAAGGGGAGAAGTTCGGTTTTTATTGCATATATCGACGTTTCAGCCGGATTAGAACGGTTTTAATTACGTGTACATCTTCAATCGGTAATATAAACCGACAATCAGGAACATTTTAGTTAATTCTAATGAAAACACATTGATTTTTACAATTTGTATTGGAATCAACATCTTTATTCGTGTTTTCCAGGGTCTAAAAAATACGAATCGTCGCTTTTTGATTCGAAGTTAAAATCCTCAAATTTGGCATAATAATGACTTTTTTCACGTTTTTCATGTAGTTTGATATTACGTAAATATATTCATTTTTACCAATATTTCGATACTATTTCATGTAGTATCACGATATGTGATTTGGCCTTCAAATCTCAGATTTTCGCAAAATATTGCATTTTAAGCAAGTTTTCTTGCATTTTGTTTCGTACTAAAAATCATCGAATTCAGCAATATTTTGACGTTTATCATCCCCTTACCTTTCATGAGATATAAACAAAATATCATCGAATTAGGCAATATTTTGCTGTTTTTACACGTTTGTGTGAATTTTCAGTTTATTGCTATTAATTCATTAAATATACGATAAAAACGATGAAAACACATAATTGATTAAATATTAACCTTAAACACTTCATTTTCAATCAACTATTTGTTTCTCGTTAAAATACTGAGTAAGATATTGGAAAAGGGAGAAGTTCTGTTTTTATTGCATATATCGACGTTTCAGCCGGATTAGAGCGATTTTACGTGTACATCTTCCATCGGTAATATAAACGGAAAATCAGGAACATTTTAGTTAATTCTAATAAAAACACATTGATTTTTATCATTTGTATTGGAAACAACATTGTCATATGTCTTTTCTTGGATCTAAACAATACGAAACCTCGCTCTATGATTTGAAGTTAAAATCCTCAAAAATGGTAATATAGTGACTTTTTTCACGTTATTCATGTAGTGTGATTTTACGTATATATATTCCTTTTTACCAATATTTCGATACTACTTCATATTTTCTCACGATATGTGATTTGGCCTTCATATCTCAGAATTTCGCAAATTTTGCATTTTTAAGCCAGTTTTCTTGCATTTTGTTTTGTACTAAAAATCATCGAATTTAGAAATATTTTGACCGTTATCATCCCCTTTTCCTTTATTTAATTTAAACAAAATATCAAAGAATTAGGCAATATTTTGCCGTTTTTCCATGTTTTTGTGAATTTTCAGTTTATTGTTATTATTTCATTAAATATACGAGAAAAATTATGCAAACACATAACATATCAGAAAATAACCTTAAATACTTCATTTTCAATCATTTATTTGTTTCTCGTTAAAATACTGAGTATGATATTGAAAAGGGGAGAAGTTCTGTTTTTATTGCATATATCGACGTTTCAGCCGGATTAGAACGGTTTTACGTGTACATCTTCCATCGGTAATATAAACCGAAAATCAGGAACATTTTAGTTAATTCTAATGAAAACACATTGATTTTTATAATTTGTATTGGAAGCAACATCTTTATTCGTCTTTTCCAGGGTCTAAAAAATACGAAACGTCGCTCTATGATTCGAAGTTAAAATCCTCAAATTTGGCATAATAATGACTTTTTTCACGTTTTTCATGTAGTTTGATATTACGTAAATATATTCATTTTTACCAATATTTCGATACTTTTTCATGTAGTATCACCATATGTGATTTGGCCTTCAAATCTCAGATTTTCGCAAAATATTGCATTTTAAGCAAGTTTTCTTGCATTTTGTTTCGTACTAAAAATCATCGAATTTAGCAATATTTTGACCTTTATCATTCCCTTTTCCTTTATGTGATATAAACAAAATATCATAGAATTAGGCAATATTTTGCCGTTTTTTAATGTTTTTGTGAATTTTCAGTTTATTGTTATGATTTCATTAAATATACGAGAAAAATTATGCAAACACATAATATATCAGAAAATAACCTTAAATACTTCATTTTCAATCATCTATTTGTTTCTCGTTAAAATACTGAGTAAGATATTGAAAAGGGGAGAAGTTCTGTTTTTATTGCATATATCGACGTTTCAGCCGGATTAGAACGGTTTTACGTGTATATCTTCCATCGGTAATATAAACCGAAAATCAGGAACATTTTAGTTAATTTTAATGAAAACACATTGATTTTTATAATTTGTATTGGAAGCAACATCTTTATACGTCTTTTCTAAGGTCTACAAAATACGAAACGTCGCTCTATGATTCGAAGTTAAAATCCTCAAATTTGGTATAATAATGACTTTTTTCACGTTTTTCATGTAGTTTGATATTACGTAAATATATTCATTTTTACCAATATCTCGATACTATTTCATGTAGTATCACGATATGTGATTTGGCTTTCATATATCAGATTTTCGCATAATATTGCATTTTAAGCAAGTTTTCTTGCATTTTGTTTCGTACTAAAAATCATCGAATTCAGTAATATTTTGACGTTTATCATCCCCTTTTCCTTTATGTGATATAAACAAAATATCATCGAATTAGGCAATATTTTGGTGTTTTTCCACGTTTGTGTGAATTTTCAGTTTATTGCTATTAATTCATTAAATATACGATAAAAACGATGCAAACACATAATTGATTAGATATTAACCTTAAACACTTCATTTTCAATCAACTATTTGTTTCTCGTTAAAATACTAAGTAAGATATTGTAAAAGGGAGAAGTTCTGTTTTTATTGCATATATCGACGTGTCAGCCGGATTAGAGAGGTTTTACGTGTACATCTTCCATCGGTAATATAAACGGAAAATCAGGAACATTTTAGTTAATTTTAATGAAAACACATTGATTTTTATCATTTGTGTATCTTTTCTTGGATCAAAATAATACGAATCTTCGCTCTAAGATTTAAAGTTAAAATCCTCAAATATGGTAATATAGTGACTTTTTTCACGTTATTCATGTAATGTGATTTTACGTATATATATTCGTTTTTGCCAATATTTCGATACTACTTCACGTTTTCTCACGATATGTGATTTGGCCTTCAAATCTCAGAATTTCGCAAATTTTGCATTTTTAAACAAGTTTTCTTGCATTTTGTTTTGTACTAAAAATCATCGAATTTAGAAATATTTTGACCTTTATCATGCCCTTTTCCTTTATGTGATTTAAACAAAATATAGAATTAGGCAATATTTTGCCGTTTTTGAATGTTTTTGTGAATTTTCAGTTTATTGTTATTATTTCATTAAATATACGAGAAAAATTATGCAAACATATAATATATCAGAAAATAACCTTAAATACTTCATTTTCAATCATTTATTTGTTTCTCGTTAAAATACTGAGTAAGATATTGAAAAGGGGAGAAGTTCGGTTTTTATTGCATATATCGACGTTTCAGCCGGATTAGAACGGTTTTACGTGTACATCTTCCATCGGTAATATAAACCGACAATCAGGAACATTTTAGTTAATTCTAATGAAAACACATTGATTTTTACAATTTGTATTGGAAGCAACATCTTTATTCGTCTTTTCCAGGGTCTAAAAAATACGAATCGTCGCTTTTTGATTCGAAGTTAAAATCCTCAAATTTGGCATAATAATGACTTTTTTCACGTTTTTCATGTAGTTTGATATTACGTAAATATATTCATTTTTACCAATATTTCGATACTATTTCATGTAGTATCACGATATGTGATTTAGCCTTCAAATCTCAGATTTTCGCAAAATATTGCATTTTAAGCAAGTTTTCTTGCATTTTGTTTCGTACTAAAAATCATCGAATTCAGCAATATTTTGACTTTTATCATCCCCTTTTCTTTCATGAGATATAAACAAAATATCATCGAATTAGGCAATATTTTGCTGTTTTTACACGTTTGTGTGAATTTTCAGTTTATTGCTAATAATTCATTAAATATACGATAAAAACGATGCAAACACATAATTGATTAGATATTAACCTTAAACACTTCATTTTCAATCAACTATTTGTTTCTCGTTAAAATACTGAGTAAGATATTGGAAAAGGGAGAAGTTCTGTTTTTATTGCATATATCGACGTGTTAGCCGGATTAGAGAGGTTTTACGTGTACATCTTCCATCGGTAATATAAACGGAAAATCAGGAACATTTTAGTCAATTTTAATGAAAACACATTGATTTTTATCATTTGTGTGTCTTTTCTTGGATCAAAATAATACGAATCCTCGCTCTAAGATTTAAAGTTAAAATCCTCAAATATGGTAATATAGTGACTTTTTTCACGTTATTCATGTAGTGTGATTTTACGTATATATATTCGTTTTTACCAATATTTCGATACTACTTCACGTTTTCTCACGATATGTGATTTGGCCTTCAAATCTCAGAATTTCGCAAATTTTGCATTTTTAAACAAGTTTTCTTGCATTTTGTTTTGTACTAAAAATCATCGAATTTAGAAATATTTTGACCTTTATCATGCCCTTTTCCTTTATATGATTTAAACAAAATATCATAGAATTAGGCAATATTTTGCCGTTTTTCCATGTTTTTGTGAATTTTCTGTTTATTGTTATTATTTCATTAAATATACGAGAAAAATTATGCAAACACATAATATATCAGAAAATAACCTTAAATACTTCATTTTCAATCATTTATTTGTTTCTCGTTAAAATACTGAGTAAGATATTGAAAAGGGGAGAAGTTCTGTTTATATTGCATATATCGACGTGTCAGCCGGATTAGAGAGGTTTTACGTGTACATCTTCCATCGGTAATATAAACGGAAAATCAGGAACATTTTAGTTAATTTTAATGAAAACACATTGATTTTTATCATTTCTGTGTCTTTTCTTGGATCTAAATAACACGAATCCTCGCTCTAAGATTTAAAGTTAAAATCCTCAAATATGGTAATATAGTGACTTTTTTCACGTTATTCATGTAGTGTGATTTTACGTATATATATTCGTTTTTACCAATATTTCGATACTACTTCACGTTTTCTCACGATATGTGATTTGGCCTTCAAATCTCAGAATTTCGCAAATTTTGCCTTTTAAGCAAGTTTTCTTGCATTTTGTTTCGTACTAAAAATCATCGAATTTAGCAATATTTTGACCTTGATCATCCCCTTTTCCTTTATGTGATATAAACAAAATATCATCGAATTAGGCAATATTTTGCCGTTTTTCCATGTTTTTGTGAATTTTCAGTTTATTGTTATGATTTCATTAAATATACGAGAATAATTATGCAAACACATAATATATCAGAAAATAACCTTAAATACTTCATTTTCAATCATCTATTTGTTTCTCGTTAAAATACTGAGTAAGATATTGAAAAGGGGAGAAGTTCTGTTTTTATTGCATATATCGACGTTTCATCCGGATTAGAACGATTTTACGTGTACATCTTCCATCGGTAATATAAACCGAAAATCAGGAACATTTTAGTTAATTTTAATGAAAACACATTGATTTTTATAATTTGTATTTCAAGCAACATCTTTATACGTCTTTTCTAAGGTCTACAAAATACGAAACGTCGCTCTATGATTCGAAGTTAAAATCCTCAAATTTGGTATAATAATGACTTTTTTCACGTTTTTCATGTAGTTTGATATTACGTAAATATATTCATTTTTACCAATATTTTGATACTATTTCATGTAGTATCACGATATGTGATTTGGCTTTCATATCCCAGATTTTCGCATAATATTGCATTTTAAGCAAGTTTTCTTGCATTTTGTTTCGTACTAAAAATCATCGAATTCAGCAATATTTTGACGTTTATCATCCCCTTTTCCTTTATGTGATATAAACAAAATATCATCGAATTAGGCAATATTTTGGTGTTTTTCCACGTTTGTGTGAATTTTCAGTTTATTGCTAATAATTCATTAAATATACGATAAAAACGATGCAAACACATAATTAATTAAATATTAACCATAAACACTTCATTTTCAATCAACTATTTGTTTCTCGTTAAAATACTGAGTAAGATATTGGAAAAGGGAGAAGTTCTGTTTTTATTGCATATATCGACGTTTCAGCCGGATTGGAGCGATTTTACGTGTACATCTTCCATCGGTAATATAAACGGAAAATCAGGAACATTTTAGTTAATTCTAATGAAAACACATTGATTTTTATCATTTGTATGTCTTTTCTTGGATCTAAATAATACGAATCCTCGCTCTATGATTTGAAGTTAAAATCCGCAAATATGGTAATATAGTGACTTTTTTCACGTTATTCATGTAGTGTGATTTTACGTATATATATTCGTTTTTACCAATATTTCGATACTACTTCACGTTTTCTCACGATATGTGATTTGGCCTTCAAATCTCAGAATTTCGCAAATTTTGCATTTTTAAGCAAGTTTTCTTGCATTTTGTTTTGTACTAAAAATCATCGAATTTAGCAATATTTTGACCTTTATCATCCCCATTTCCTTTATGTGATTTAAACAAAATATCATCGAATTAGGCAATATTTTGCCGTTTTTCCACGTTTTTGTGAATTTTTAGTTTATTGTTATTATTTCATTATATATACGAGAAAAATTATGCAAGCACATAATTGATCAGAAAATAACCTTAAATACTTCATTTTCAATCATCTACATGTTCCTCGTTAAAATACTGAGTAAGATATTTAAAGGGGAGAAGTTCTGTTTTTATTGCATATATCGACGTTTCAGCCGGATTAGAACGGCTTTACGTGTACATCTTCCATCGGTAATATGAACCGAAAATCAGGATTATTTTAGTTAATTTTAATGAAAACACATTGATTTTTATAATTTGTATTGGAAGCAACATCTTTATACGTCTTTTCTAGGGTCTACAAAATACGAAACGTCGCTCTATGATTCGAAGTTAAAATCCTCAAATTTGGTATAATAATGACTTTTTTCACGTTTTTCATGTAGTTTGATATTACGTAAATATATTCATTTTTACCAATATTTTGATACTATTTCATGTAGTATCACGATATGTGATTTGGCTTTCATATCCCAGATTTTCGCATAATATTGCATTTTAAGCAAGTTTTCTTGCATTTTGTTTCGTACTAAAAATCATCGAATTCAGCAATATTTTGACGTTTATCATCCCCTTTTCCTTTATGTGATATAAACAAAATATCATCGAATTAGGCAATATTTTGGTGTTTTTCTACGTTTGTGTGAATTTTCAGTTTATTGCTAATAATTCATTAAATATACGATAAAAACGATGCAAACACATAATTGATTAGATATTAACCTTAAACACTTCATTTTCAATCAACTATTTGTTTCTCGTTAAAATACTGAGTAAGATATTGGAAAAGGGAGAAGTTCTGTTTTTATTGCATATATCGACGTGTTAGCCGGATTAGAGAGGTTTTACGTGTACATCTTCCATCGGTAATATAAACGGAAAATCAGGAACATTTTAGTTAATTTTAATGAAAACACATTGATTTTTATCATTTGTGTGTCTTTTCTTGGATCAAAATAATATGAATCCTCGCTCTAAGATTTAAAGTTAAAATCCTCAAATATGGTAATATAGTGACTTTTTTCACGTTATTCATGTAGTGTGATTTTACGTATATATATTCGTTTTTACCAATATTTCGATACTACTTCACGTTTTCTCACGATATGTGATTTGGCCTTCAAATCTCAGAATTTCGCAAATTTTGCATTTTTAAACAAGTTTTCTTGCATTTTGTTTTGTACTAAAAATCATCGAATTTAGAAATATTTTGACCTTTATCATGCCCTTTTCCTTTATGTGATTTAAACAAAATATGTAAAATTAGGCAATATTTTGCCGTTTTTCCATGTTTTTGTGAATTTTCAGTTTATTGTTATTATTTCATTAAATATACGAGAAAAATTATGCAAACACATAATATATCAGAAAATAACCTTAAATACTTCATTTTCAATCATTTATTTGTTTCTCGTTAAAATACTGAGTAAGATATTGAAACGGGGAGAAGTTCGGTTTTTATTGCATATATCGACGTTTCAGCCGGATTAGAACGGTTTTACGTGTACATCTTCAATCGGTAATATAAACCGACAATCAGGAACATTTTAGTTAATTCTAATGAAAACACATTGATTTTTACAATTTGTATTGGAAGCAACATCTTTATTCGTCTTTTCCAGGGTCTAAAATATACGAGTCGTCGCTTTTTGATTCGAAGTTTAAATCCTCAAATTTGGCATAATAATGACTTTTTTCACGTTTTTCATGTAGTTTGATATTACGTAAATATATTCATTTTTACCAATATTTCGATACTATTTCATGTAGTATCACGATATGTGATTTGGCCTTCATATCTCAGATTTTCGCAAAATATTGCATTTTAAGCAAGTTTTCTTGCATTTTGTTTCGTACTAAAAATCATCGAATTCAGCAATATTTTGACTTTTATCATCCCCTTTTCTTTCATGAGATATAAACAAAATATCATCGAATTAGGCAATACTTTGCTGTTTTTACACGTTTGTGTGAATTTTCAGTTTATTGCTATTAATTCATTAAATATACGATAAAAACGATGCAAACACATAATTAATTAAATATTAACCATAAACACTTCATTTTCAATCAACTATTTGTTTCTCGTTAAAATACTGAGTAAGATATTGGAAAAGGGAGAAGTTCTGTTTTTATTGCATATATCGACGTTTCAGCCGGATTGGAGCGATTTTACGTGTACATCTTCCATCGGTAATATAAACGGAAAATCAGGAACATTTTAGTTAATTCTAATGAAAACACATTGATTTTTATCATTTGTATGTCTTTTCTTGGATCTAAATAATACGAATCCTCGCTCTATGATTTGAAGTTAAAATCCGCAAATATGGTAATATAGTGACTTTTTTCACGTTATTCATGTAGTGTGATTTTACGTATATATATTCGTTTTTACCAATATTTCGATACTACTTCACGTTTTCTCATGATATGTGATTTGGCCTTCAAATCTCAGAATTTCGCAAATTTTGCATTTTTAAGCAAGTTTTCTTGCATTTTGTTTTGTACTAAAAATCATCGAATTTAGCAATATTTTGACCTTTATCATCCCCATTTCCTTTATGTGATTTAAACAAAATATCATCGAATTAGGCAATATTTTGCCGTTTTTCCACGTTTTTGTGAATTTTTAGTTTATTGTTATTATTTCATTATATATACGAGAAAAATTATGCAAGCACATAATTGATCAGAAAATAACCTTAAATACTTCATTTTCAATCATCTACATGTTTCTCGTTAAAATACTGAGTAAGATATTTAAAGGGGAGAAGTTCTGTTTTTATTGCATATATCGACGTTTCAGCCGGATTAGAACGGCTTTACGTGTACATCTTCCATCGGTAATATAAACCGAAAATCAGGATTATTTTAGTTAATTTTAATGAAAACACATTGATTTTTATAATTTGTATTGGAAGCAACATCTTTATACGTCTTTTCTAGGGTCTACAAAATACGAAACGTCGCTCTATGATTCGAAGTTAAAATCCTCAAATTTGGTATAATAATGACTTTTTTCACGTTTTTCATGTAGTTTGATATTACGTAAATATATTCATTTTTTACCAATATTTTGATACTATTTCATGTAGTATCACGATATGTGATTTGGCTTTCATATCCCAGATTTTCGCATAATATTGCATTTTAAGCAAGTTTTCTTGCATTTTGTTTCGTACTAAAAATCATCGAATTCAGCAATATTTTGACGTTTATCATCCCCTTTTCCTTTATGTGATATAAACAAAATATCATCGAATTAGGCAATATTTTGGTGTTTTTCCACGTTTGTGTGAATTTTCAGTTTATTGCTAATAATTCATTAAATATACGATAAAAACGATGCAAACACATAATTGATTAGATATTAACCTTAAACACTTCATTTTCAATCAACTATTTGTTTCTCGTTAAAATACTAAGTAAGATATTGGAAAAGGGAGAAGTTCTGTTTTTATTGCATATATCGACGTGTTAGCCGGATTAGAGAGGTTTTACGTGTACATCTTCCATCGGTAATATAAACGGAAAATCAGGAACATTTTAGTTAATTTTAATGAAAACACATTGATTTTTATCATTTGTGTGTCTTTTCTTGGATCAAAATAATACGAATCCTCGCTCTAAGATTTAAAGTTAAAATCCTCAAATATGGTAATATAGTGACTTTTTTCACGTTATTCATGTAGTGTGATTTTACGTATATATATTCGTTTTTACCAATATTTCGATACTACTTCACGTTTTCTCACGATATGTGATTTGGCCTTCAAATCTCAGAATTTCGCAAATTTTGCATTTTTAAACAAGTTTTCTTGCAATTTGTTTTGTACTAAAAATCATCGAATTTAGAAATATTTTGACCTTTATCATGCCCTTTTCCTTTATATGATTTAAACAAAATATCATAGAATTAGGCAATATTTTGCCGTTTTTCCATGTTTTTGTGAATTTTCAGTTTATTGTTATTATTTCATTAAATATACGAGAAAAATTATGCAAACACATAATATATCAGAAAATAACCTTAAATACTTCATTTTCAATCATCTACATGTTTCTCGTTAAAATACTGAGTAAGATATTTAAAGGGGAGAAGTTCTGTTTTTATTGCATATATCGACGTTTCAGCCGGATTAGAACGGCTTTACGTGTACATCTTCCATCGGTAATATAAACGGAAAATCAGGATTATTTTAGTTAATTTTAATGAAAACACATTGATTTTTATCATTTCTGTGTCTTTTCTTGGATCTAAATAACACGAATCCTCGCTCTAAGATTTAAAGTTAAAATCCTCAAATATGGTAATATAGTGACTTTTTTCACGTTATTCATGTAGTGTGATTTTACGTATATATATTCGTTTTTACCAATATTTCGATACTACTTCACGTTTTCTCACGATATGTGATTTGTCCTTCATATCTCAGAATTTCGCAAATTTTGCATTTTAAGCAAGTTTTCTTGCATTTTGTTTCGTACTAAAAATCATCGAATTTAGCAATATTTTGACCTTGATCATCCCCTTTTCCTTTATGTGATATAAACAAAATATCATCGAATTAGGCAATATTTTGCCGTTTTTCCATGTTTTTGTGAATTTTCAGTTTATTGTTATGATTTCATTAAATATACGAGAAAAATTATGCAAACACATAATATATCAGAAAATAACCTTAAATACTTCATTTTCAATCATCTATTTGTTTCTCGTTAAAATACTGAGTAAGATATTGAAAAGGGGAGAAGTTCTGTTTTTATTGCATATATCGACGTTTCAGCCGGATTAGAACGGTTTTACGTGTACATCTTCCATCGGTAATATAAACCGAAAATCAGGAACATTTTAGTTAATTTTAATGAAAACACATTGATTTTTATAATTTGTATTGGAAGCAACATCTTTATACGTCTTTTCTAAGGTCTACAAAATACGAAACGTCGCTCTATGATTCAAAGTTAAAATCCTCAAATTTGGTATAATAATGACTTTTTTCACGTTTTTCATGTAGTTTGATATTACGTAAATATATTCATTTTTACCAATATCTCGATACTATTTCATGTAGTATCACGATATGTGATTTGGCTTTCATATATCAGATTTTCGCATAATATTGCATTTTAAGCAAGTTTTCTTGCATTTTGTTTCGTACTAAAAATCATCGAATTCAGCAATATTTTGACGTTTATCATCCCCTTTTCCTTTATGTGATATAAACAAAATATCATCGAATTAGGCAATATTTTGGTGTTTTTCCACGTTTGTGTGAATTTTCAGTTTATTGCTATTAATTCATTAAATATACGATAAAAACGATGCAAACACATAATTGATTAGACATTAACCTTAAACACTTCATTTTCAATCAACTATTTGTTTCTCGTTAAAATACTAAGTAAGATATTGTAAAAGAGAGAAGTTCTGTTTTTATTGCATATATCGACGTGTCAGCCGGATTAGAGAGGTTTTACGTGTACATCTTCCATCGGTAATATAAACGGAAAATCAGGAACATTTTAGTTAATTTTAATGAAAACACATTGATTTTTATCATTTGTGTATCTTTTCTTGGATCAAAATAATACGAATCCTCGCTCTAAGATTTAAAGTTAAAATCCTCAAATATGGTAATATAGTGACTTTTTTCACGTTATTCATGTAATGTGATTTTACGTATATATATTCGTTTTTACCAATATTTCGATACTACTTCACGTTTTCTCACGATATGTGATTTGGCCTTCAAATCTCAGAATTTCGCAAATTTTGCATTTTTAAACAAGTTTTCTTGCATTTTGTTTTGTACTAAAAATCATCGAATTTAGAAATATTTTGACCTTTATCATGCCCTTTTCCTTTATGTGATTTAAACAAAATATAGAATTAGGCAATATTTTGCCGTTTTTCCATGTTTTTGTGAATTTTCAGTTTATTGTTATTATTTCATTAAATATACGAGAAAAATTATGCAAACACATAATATATCAGAAAATAACCTTAAATACTTCATTTTCAATCATTTATTTGTTTCTCGTTAAAATACTGAGTAAGATATTGAAAAGGGGAGAAGTTCTGTTTATATTGCATATATCGACGTGTCAGCCGGATTAGAGAGGTTTTACGTGTACATCTTCCATCGGTAATATAAACGGAAAATCAGGAACATTTTAGTTAATTTTAATGAAAACACATTGATTTTTATCATTTCTGTGTCTTTTCTTATATCTAAATAACACGAATCCTCGCTCTAAGATTTAAAGTTAAAATCCTCAAATATGGTAATATAGTGACTTTTTTCACGTTATTCATGTAGTGTGATTTTACGTATATATATTCGTTTTTACCAATATTTCGATACTACTTCACGTTTTCTCACGATATGTGATTTGGCCTTCAAATCTCAGAATTTCGCAAATTTTGCATTTTAAGCAAGTTTTCTTGCATTTTGTTTCGTACTAAAAATCATCGAATTTAGCAATATTTTGACCTTTATCATCCCCTTTTCCTTTATGTGATATAAACAAAATATCATCGAATTAGGCAATATTTTGCCGTTTTTCCATGTTTTTGTGAATTTTCAGTTTATTGTTATGATTTCATTAAATATACGAGAAAAATTATGCAAACACATAATATATCAGAAAATAACCTTAAATACTTCATTTTCAATCATCTATTTGTTTCTCGTTAAAATACTGAGTAAGATATTGAAAAGGGGAGAAGTTCTGTTTTTATTGCATATATCGACGTTTCAGCCGGATTAGAACGGTTTTACGTGTACATCTTCCATCGGTAATATAAACCGAAAATCAGGAACATTTTAGTTAATTTTAATGAAAACACATTGATTTTTATAATTTGTATTGGAAGCAACATCTTTATACGTCTTTTCTAAGGTCTACAAAATACGAAACGTCGCTCTATGATTCGAAGTTAAAATCCTCAAATTTGGTATAATAATGACTTTTTTCACGTTTTTCATGTAGTTTGATATTACGTAAATATATTCATTTTTACCAATATTTCGATACTATTTCATGTAGTATCACGATATGTGATTTGGCCTTCATATCTCAGATTTTCGCAAAATATTGCATTTTAAGCAAGTTTTCTTGCATTTTGTTTCGTACTAAAAATCATCGAATTCAGCAATATTTTGACTTTTATCATCCCCTTTTCTTTCATGAGATATAAACAAAATATCATCGAATTAGGCAATACTTTGCTGTTTTTACACGTTTGTGTGAATTTTCAGTTTATTGCTATTAATTCATTAAATATACGATAAAAACGATGCAAACACATAATTAATTAAATATTAACCATAAACACTTCATTTTCAATCAACTATTTGTTTCTCGTTAAAATACTGAGTAAGATATTGGAAAAGGGAGAAGTTCTGTTTTTATTGCATATATCGACGTTTCAGCCGGATTGGAGCGATTTTACGTGTACATCTTCCATCGGTAATATAAACGGAAAATCAGGAACATTTTAGTTAATTCTAATGAAAACACATTGATTTTTATCATTTGTATGTCTTTTCTTGGATCTAAATAATACGAATCCTCGCTCTATGATTTGAAGTTAAAATCCGCAAATATGGTAATATAGTGACTTTTTTCACGTTATTCATGTAGTGTGATTTTACGTATATATATTCGTTTTTACCAATATTTCGATACTACTTCACGTTTTCTCATGATATGTGATTTGGCCTTCAAATCTCAGAATTTCGCAAATTTTGCATTTTTAAGCAAGTTTTCTTGCATTTTGTTTTGTACTAAAAATCATCGAATTTAGCAATATTTTGACCTTTATCATCCCCATTTCCTTTATGTGATTTAAACAAAATATCATCGAATTAGGCAATATTTTGCCGTTTTTCCACGTTTTTGTGAATTTTTAGTTTATTGTTATTATTTCATTATATATACGAGAAAAATTATGCAAGCACATAATTGATCAGAAAATAACCTTAAATACTTCATTTTCAATCATCTACATGTTTCTCGTTAAAATACTGAGTAAGATATTTAAAGGGGAGAAGTTCTGTTTTTATTGCATATATCGACGTTTCAGCCGGATTAGAACGGCTTTACGTGTACATCTTCCATCGGTAATATAAACCGAAAATCAGGATTATTTTAGTTAATTTTAATGAAAACACATTGATTTTTATAATTTGTATTGGAAGCAACATCTTTATACGTCTTTTCTAGGGTCTACAAAATACGAAACGTCGCTCTATGATTCGAAGTTAAAATCCTCAAATTTGGTATAATAATGACTTTTTTCACGTTTTTCATGTAGTTTGATATTACGTAAATATATTCATTTTTTACCAATATTTTGATACTATTTCATGTAGTATCACGATATGTGATTTGGCTTTCATATCCCAGATTTTCGCATAATATTGCATTTTAAGCAAGTTTTCTTGCATTTTGTTTCGTACTAAAAATCATCGAATTCAGCAATATTTTGACGTTTATCATCCCCTTTTCCTTTATGTGATATAAACAAAATATCATCGAATTAGGCAATATTTTGGTGTTTTTCCACGTTTGTGTGAATTTTCAGTTTATTGCTAATAATTCATTAAATATACGATAAAAACGATGCAAACACATAATTGATTAGATATTAACCTTAAACACTTCATTTTCAATCAACTATTTGTTTCTCGTTAAAATACTAAGTAAGATATTGGAAAAGGGAGAAGTTCTGTTTTTATTGCATATATCGACGTGTTAGCCGGATTAGAGAGGTTTTACGTGTACATCTTCCATCGGTAATATAAACGGAAAATCAGGAACATTTTAGTTAATTTTAATGAAAACACATTGATTTTTATCATTTGTGTGTCTTTTCTTGGATCAAAATAATACGAATCCTCGCTCTAAGATTTAAAGTTAAAATCCTCAAATATGGTAATATAGTGACTTTTTTCACGTTATTCATGTAGTGTGATTTTACGTATATATATTCGTTTTTACCAATATTTCGATACTACTTCACGTTTTCTCACGATATGTGATTTGGCCTTCAAATCTCAGAATTTCGCAAATTTTGCATTTTAAGCAAGTTTTCTTGCATTTTGTTTCGTACTAAAAATCATCGAATTTAGCAATATTTTGACCTTTATCATCCCCTTTTCCTTTGTGTGATATAAACAAAATATCAATGAATTAGGCAATATTTTGCCGTTTTTCCACGTTTTTGTGAATTTTTAGTTTATTGTTATTATTTCATTATATATACGAGAAAAATTATGCAAGCACATAATTGATCAGAAAATAACCTTAAATACTTCATTTTCAATCATCTACATGTTTCTCGTTAAAATACTGAGTAAGATATTTAAAGGGGAGAAGTTCTGTTTTTATTGCATATATCGACGTTTCAGCCGGATTAGAACGGCTTTACGTGTACATCTTCCATCGGTAATATAAACCGAAAATCAGGATTATTTTAGTTAATTTTAATGAAAACACATTGATTTTTATAATTTGTATTGGAAGCAACATCTTTATACGTCTTTTCTAGGGTCTACAAAATACGAAACGTCGCTCTATGATTCGAAGTTAAAATCCTCAAATTTGGTATAATAATGACTTTTTTCACGTTTTTCATGTAGTTTGATATTACGTAAATATATTCATTTTTTACCAATATTTTGATACTATTTCATGTAGTATCACGATATGTGATTTGGCTTTCATATCCCAGATTTTCGCATAATATTGCATTTTAAGCAAGTTTTCTTGCATTTTGTTTCGTACTAAAAATCATCGAATTCAGCAATATTTTGACGTTTATCATCCCCTTTTCCTTTATGTGATATAAACAAAATATCATCGAATTAGGCAATATTTTGGTGTTTTTCCACGTTTGTGTGAATTTTCAGTTTATTGCTAATAATTCATTAAATATACGATAAAAACGATGCAAACACATAATTGATTAGATATTAACCTTAAACACTTCATTTTCAATCAACTATTTGTTTCTCGTTAAAATACTAAGTAAGATATTGGAAAAGGGAGAAGTTCTGTTTTTATTGCATATATCGACGTGTTAGCCGGATTAGAGAGGTTTTACGTGTACATCTTCCATCGGTAATATAAACGGAAAATCAGGAACATTTTAGTTAATTTTAATGAAAACACATTGATTTTTATCATTTGTGTGTCTTTTCTTGGATCAAAATAATACGAATCCTCGCTCTAAGATTTAAAGTTAAAATCCTCAAATATGGTAATATAGTGACTTTTTTCACGTTATTCATGTAGTGTGATTTTACGTATATATATTCGTTTTTACCAATATTTCGATACTACTTCACGTTTTCTCACGATATGTGATTTGTCCTTCATATCTCAGAATTTCGCAAATTTTGCATTTTAAGCAAGTTTTCTTGCATTTTGTTTCGTACTAAAAATCATCGAATTTAGCAATATTTTGACCTTGATCATCCCCTTTTCCTTTATGTGATTTAAACAAAATATAGAATTAGGCAATATTTTGCCGTTTTTCCATGTTTTTGTGAATTTTCAGTTTATTGTTATTATTTCATTAAATATACGAGAAAAATTATGCAAACACATAATATATCAGAAAATAACCTTAAATACTTCATTTTCAATCATTTATTTGTTTCTCGTTAAAATACTGAGTAAGATATTGAAAAGGGGAGAAGTTCTGTTTATATTGCATATATCGACGTGTCAGCCGGATTAGAGAGGTTTTACGTGTACATCTTCCATCGGTAATATAAACGGAAAATCAGGAACATTTTAGTTAATTTTAATGAAAACACATTGATTTTTATCATTTCTGTGTCTTTTCTTGGATCTAAATAACACGAATCCTCGCTCTAAGATTTAAAGTTAAAATCCTCAAATATGGTAATATAGTGACTTTTTTCACGTTATTCATGTAGTGTGATTTTACGTATATATATTCGTTTTTACCAATATTTCGATACTACTTCACGTTTTCTCACGATATGTGATTTGGCCTTCAAATCTCAGAATTTCGCAAATTTTGCATTTTAAGCAAGTTTTCTTGCATTTTGTTTCGTACTAAAAATCATCGAATTTAGCAATATTTTGACCTTTATCATCCCCTTTTCCTTTATGTGATATAAACAAAATATCATCGAATTAGGCAATATTTTGCCGTTTTTCCATGTTTTTGTGAATTTTCAGTTTATTGTTATGATTTCATTAAATATACGATAAAAATTATGCAAACACATAATATATCAGAAAATAACCTTAAATACTTCATTTTCAATCATCTATTTGTTTCTCGTTAAAATACTGAGTAAGATATTGAAAAGGGGAGAAGTTCTGTTTTTATTGCATATATCGACGTTTCAGCCGGATTAGAACGGTTTTACGTGTACATCTTCCATCGGTAATATAAACCGAAAATCAGGAACATTTTAGTTAATTTTAATGAAAACACATTGATTTTTATAATTTGTATTGGAAGCAACATCTTTATACGTCTTTTCTAAGGTCTACAAAATACGAAACGTCGCTCTATGATTCGAAGTTAAAATCCTCAAATTTGGTATAATAATGACTTTTTTCACGTTTTTCATGTAGTTTGATATTACGTAAATATATTCATTTTTACCAATATTTCGATACTATTTCATGTAGTTTCACGATATGTGATTTAGCCTTCAAATCTCAGATTTTCGCAAAATATTGCATTTTAAGCAAGTTTTCTTGCATTTTGTTTCGTACTAAAAATCATCGAATTCAGCAATATTTTGACTTTTATCATCCCCTTTTCTTTCATGAGATATAAACAAAATATCATCGAATTAGGCAATATTTTGCTGTTTTTACACGTTTGTGTGAATTTTCAGTTTATTGCTATTAATTCATTAAATATACGATAAAAACGATGCAAACACATAATTGATTAAATATTAACCTTAAACACTTCATTTTCAATCAACTATTTGTTTCTCGTTAAAATACTGAGTAAGATATTGGAAAAGGGAGAAGTTCTGTTTTTATTGCATATATCGACGTTTCAGCCGGATTAGAGCGATTTTACGTGTACATCTTCCATCGGTAATATAAACGGAAAATCAGGAACATTTTAGTTAATTCTAATGAAAACACATTGATTTTTATCATTTGTATGTCTTTTCTTGGATCTAAATAATACGAATCCTCGCTCTATGATTTGAAGTTAAAATCCGCAAATATGGTAATATAGTTACTTTTTTCACGTTATTCATGTAGTGTGATTTTACGTATATATATTCGTTTTTACCAATATTTCGATACTACTTCACGTTTTCTCACGATATGTGATTTGGCCTTCAAATCTCAGAATTTCGCAAATTTTGCATTTTTAAACAAGTTTTCTTGCATTTTGTTTTGTACTAAAAATCATCGAATTTAGAAATATTTTGACCTTTATCATCCTCTTTTCCTTTATGTGATATAAACAAAATATCATAGAATTAGGCAATATTTTGCCGTTTTTCCATGTTTTTGTGAATTTTCAGTTTATTGTTATTATTTCATTAAATATACGAGAAAAATTATGCAAACACATAATATATCAGAAAATAACCTTAAATACTTCATTTTCAATCATTTATTTGTTTCTCGTTAAAATACTGAGTAAGATATTGAAAAGGGGAGAAGTTCTGTTTTTATTGCATATATCGACGTTTCAGCCGGATTAGAACGGTTTTACGTGTACATCTTCCATCGGTAATATAAACCGAAAATCAGGAACATTTTAGTTAATTTTAATGAAAACACATTGATTTTTATAATTTGTATTGGAAGCAACATCTTTATTCGTCTTTTCCAGGGTCTAAAAAATGCGAAACGTCGCTCTATGATTCGAAGTTAAAATCCTCAAATTTGGCATAATAATGACTTTTTTCACGTTTTTCATGTAGTTTGATATTACGTAAATATATTCATTTTTACCAATATTTCGATACTATTTCATGTAGTATCACGATATGTGATTTGGCCTTCAAATCTCAGATTTTCGCAAAATATTGCAAGTTAAGCAAGTTTTCTTGCATTTGTTTCGTACTAAAAATCATCGAATTTAGCAATATTTTGACCTTTATCATCCTCTTTTCCCTTATGTGATATAAACAAAGTATCATAGAATTAGGCAATATTTTGCCTTTTTTCCATGTTTTTTGTGAATTTTCAGTTTATTGTTATGATTTCATTAAATATACGAGAAAAATTATGCAAACACATAATATATCAGAAAATAACCTTAAATACTTCATTTTCAATCATTTATTTGTTTCTCGTTAAAATACTGAGTAAGATATTGAAAAGGGGAGAAGTTCTGTTTTTATTGCATATATCGACGTTTCAGCCGGATTAGAACGGTTTTACGTGTACATCTTCCATCGGTAATATAAACCGAAAATCAGGAACATTTTAGTTAATTTTAATGAAAACACATTGATTTTTATAATTTGTATTGGAAGCAACATCTTTATTCGTCTTTTCCAGGGTCTAAAAAATGCGAAACGTCGCTCTATGATTCGAAGTTAAAATCCTCAAATTTGGCATAATAATGACTTTTTTCACGTTTTTCATGTAGTTTGATATTACGTAAATATATTCATTTTTACCAATATTTCGATACTATTTCATGTAGTATCACGATATGTGATTTGGCCTTCAAATCTCAGATTTTCGCAAAATATTGCAAGTTAAGCAAGTTTTCTTGCATTTGTTTCGTACTAAAAATCATCGAATTTAGCAATATTTTGACCTTTATCATCCTCTTTTCCCTTATGTGATATAAACAAAGTATCATAGAATTAGGCAATATTTTGCCTTTTTTCCATGTTTTTTGTGAATTTTCAGTTTATTGTTATGATTTCATTAAATATACGAGAAAAATTATGCAAACACATAATATATCAGAAAATAACCTTAAATACTTCATTTTCAATCATCTATTTGTTTCTCGTTAAAATACTGAGTACGATATTGAAAAGGGGAGAAGTTCTGTTTTTATTGCATATATCGACGTTTCAGCCGGATTAGAACGGTTTTACGTGTACATCTTCCATCGGTAATATAAACCGAAAATCAGGAACATTTTAGTTAATTTTAATGAAAACACATTGATTTTTATAATTTGAATTGGAAGCAACATCTTTATACGTCTTTTCTAGGGTCTACAAAATACGAAACGTCGCTCTATGATTCGAAGTTAAAATCCTCAAATTTGGTATAATTATGACTTTTTTCACGTTTTTCATGTAGTTTGATTTTACGTAAATATATTCATTTTTACCAATATTTCGATACTATTTCATGTAGTATCACGATATGTGATTTGGCCTTCAAATCTCAGATTTTCGCAAAATATTGCATTTTAAGCAAGTTTTCTTGCATTTTGTTTCGTACTAAAAATCATCGAATTCAGCAATATTTTGACGTTTATCATCCCTTTTCTTTTATGTGATATAAACAAAATATCATCGAATTAGGCAATATTTTGCTGTTTTTCCACGTTTGTGTGAATTTTCAGTTTTTTGCTATTAATTCATTAAATATACGATAAAAACGATGCAAACACATAATTGATTAGATATTAACCTTAAACACTTCATTTTCAATCAACTATTTGTTTCTCGTTAAAATACTGAGTAAGATATTGGAAAAGGGAGAAGTTCTGTTTTTATTGCATATATCGACGTTTCAGCCGGATTAGAGCGGTTTTACGTGTACATCTTCCATCGGTAATATAAACGGAAAATCAGGAACATTTTAGTTAATTCTAATGAAAACACATTGATTTTTATCATTTGTATGTCTTTTCTTGGATCTAAATAATACGAATCCTAATTTGACCTTTATCATCCCCTTTTCTTTTATGTGATTTAAAAAAAATATCATCGAATTAGGCAGTTGTTCCACGTTTTTGGCAATTTTCAGTTTATTGTTATTAATTCATTAAATATACGATAAAAATTATACAAACTCATGATTGATCAGAAAATAACCTCAAATACTTCATTTTCAATCATCTATTTGTTTCTCGTTAAAATACTGAGTAAGATATTGAAAAGGGGAGAAGTTCTGTTTTTATTGCATATATCGACGTTTCAGCCGGATTTGAACTGTTTTACGTGTGCATCTTCCATCGGTAATATAAACCGAAAATCAGGAACATTTTAGTTAATTTTAATGAAAACATTGATTTTTATCATTTGTATTGGAAGCAACATCTTTATACGTCTTTTCTATGGTCTAAAAGATACGAAACGTCGCTCTATGATTCGAAGTTAAAATCCTCAAATTTGGTATAATTATGACTTTTTTCACGTTTTTCATGTAGTTTGATATTACGTAAATATATTCATTTTACCAATATTTCGATACTATTTCATGTAGTATCACGATATGTGATTTGGCTTTCAAATCTCAGATTTTCGCATAATATTGCATTTTAAGCAAGTTTTCTTGCATTTGGTTTCGTACTAAAAATCATCGAATTCAGCAATATTTTGACGTTTATCATCCCTTTTCCTTTATTTGATATAAACAAGATATCATCGAATTATGCAATATTTTGCTGTTTTTTCACGTTTTTGTGAATTTTCAATTTATTGCTTTTAATTCAATAAATATACGATTAAAATGATGCAAACACAATTGATTAGAAATTTACCTTATACACTTCATTTTCAGTCAACTATTTGTTTCTCGTTAAAATACTGAGTAAGATATTGGAAAGGGAAGAAGTTCTGTTTTTATTGCATATATCGACGTTTCAGCCGGATCAGAGCGGTTTTACGTGTACATCTTCCATCGGTAATATAAACGGAAAATCAGGAACATTTTAGTTAATTTTAATGAAAACACATTGATTTTTATCATTTGCATTGGAAACAACATTGTCATACGTCTTTTCTTGGATCTAAACAATACGAAACCTCGCTCTATGATTTGAAGTTAAAATCCTCAAAAATGGTATTATAGTGACTTTTTTCACGTTATTCATGTAGTGTGATTTTACGTATATATATTCGTTTTTACCAATATTTCGATACTACTTCATATTTTCTCAAGATATGTGATTTGGCCTTCATATCTCAGAATTTCGCAAATTGTGCATTTTTAAGCAAGTTTTCTTGCATTTTGTTTTGTACTAAAAATCATCAAATTTAGCAATATTTTGACCTTTATCATCCCCTTTTCCTTTTTGTGATTTAAACAAAATATCATCAAATTAGGCAATATTTTGCCGTTTTCCACGTTTTGTGAATTTTTAGTTTATTGTTATTATTTCATTATATATACGAGAAAAATTATGCAAGCACATAATTGATCAGAAAATAACCTTAAATACTTCATTTTCAATCATCTATATGTTTCTCGTTAAAATACTGAGTAAGATATTTAAAAGGGGAGAAGTTCTGTTTTTATTGCATATATCGACGTTTTAGCCGGATTAGAACGGTTTTACGTGTACATCTTCCATCGGTAATATAAACCGAAAATCAGGATTATTTTAGTTAATTTTAATGAAAACACATTGATTTTTATAATTTGTATTGGAAGCAACATCTTTATACGTCTTTTCTAGGGTCTAAAAAATACGAAACGTCGCTCTATGATTCGAAGTTAAAATCCTCAAATTTGGCATAATAATGACTTTTTTCACGTTTTTCATGTAGTTTGATATTACGTAAATATATTCATTTTTACCAATATTTCGATACTATTTCATGTAGTATCACGATATGTGATTTGGCCTTCAAATCTCAGATTTTCGCAAAATATTGCAAGTTAAGCAAGTTTTCTTGCATTTGTTTCGTACTAAAAATCATCGAATTTAGCAATATTTTGACCTTTATCATCCTCTTTTCCCTTATGTGATATAAACAAAGTATCATAGAATTAGGCAATATTTTGCCTTTTTTCCATGTTTTTTGTGAATTTTCAGTTTATTGTTATGATTTCATTAAATATACGAGAAAAATTATGCAAACACATAATATATCAGAAAATAACCTTAAATACTTCATTTTCAATCATTTATTTGTTTCTCGTTAAAATACTGAGTAAGATATTGAAAAGGGGAGAAGTTCTGTTTTTATTGCATATATCGACGTTTCAGCCGGATTAGAACGGTTTTACGTGTACATCTTCCATCGGTAATATAAACCGAAAATCAGGAACATTTTAGTTAATTTTAATGAAAACACATTGATTTTTATAATTTGTATTGGAAGCAACATCTTTATTCGTCTTTTCCAGGGTCTAAAAAATGCGAAACGTCGCTCTATGATTCGAAGTTAAAATCCTCAAATTTGGCATAATAATGACTTTTTTCACGTTTTTCATGTAGTTTGATATTACGTAAATATATTCATTTTTACCAATATTTCGATACTATTTCATGTAGTATCACGATATGTGATTTGGCCTTCAAATCTCAGATTTTCGCAAAATATTGCAAGTTAAGCAAGTTTTCTTGCATTTGTTTCGTACTAAAAATCATCGAATTTAGCAATATTTTGACCTTTATCATCCTCTTTTCCCTTATGTGATATAAACAAAGTATCATAGAATTAGGCAATATTTTGCCTTTTTTCCATGTTTTTTGTGAATTTTCAGTTTATTGTTATGATTTCATTAAATATACGAGAAAAATTATGCAAACACATAATATATCAGAAAATAACCTTAAATACTTCATTTTCAATCATCTATTTGTTTCTCGTTAAAATACTGAGTACGATATTGAAAAGGGGAGAAGTTCTGTTTTTATTGCATATATCGACGTTTCAGCCGGATTAGAACGGTTTTACGTGTACATCTTCCATCGGTAATATAAACCAAAAATCAGGAACATTTTAGTTAATTTTAATGAAAACACATTGATTTTTATAATTTGAATTGGAAGCAACATCTTTATACGTCTTTTCTAGGGTCTACAAAATACGAAACGTCGCTCTATGATTCGAAGTTAAAATCCTCAAATTTGGTATAATTATGACTTTTTTCACGTTTTTCATGTAGTTTGATTTTACGTAAATATATTCATTTTTACCAATATTTCGATACTATTTCATGTAGTATCACGATATGTGATTTGGCCTTCAAATCTCAGATTTTCGCAAAATATTGCATTTTAAGCAAGTTTTCTTGCATTTTGTTTCGTACTAAAAATCATCGAATTCAGCAATATTTTGACGTTTATCATCCCTTTTCTTTTATGTGATATAAACAAAATATCATCGAATTAGGCAATATTTTGCTGTTTTTCCACGTTTGTGTGAATTTTCAGTTTTTTGCTATTAATTCATTAAATATACGATAAAAACGATGCAAACACATAATTGATTAGATATTAACCTTAAACACTTCATTTTCAATCAACTATTTGTTTCTCGTTAAAATACTGAGTAAGATATTGGAAAAGGGAGAAGTTCTGTTTTTATTGCATATATCGACGTTTCAGCCGGATTAGAGCGGTTTTACGTGTACATCTTCCATCGGTAATATAAACGGAAAATCAGGAACATTTTAGTTAATTCTAATGAAAACACATTGATTTTTATCATTTGTATGTCTTTTCTTGGATCTAAATAATACGAATCCTAATTTGACCTTTATCATCCCCTTTTCTTTTATGTGATTTAAAAAAAATATCATCGAATTAGGCAGTTGTTCCACGTTTTTGGCAATTTTCAGTTTATTGTTATTAATTCATTAAATATACGATAAAAATTATACAAACTCATGATTGATCAGAAAATAACCTCAAATACTTCATTTTCAATCATCTATTTGTTTCTCGTTAAAATACTGAGTAAGATATTGAAAAGGGGAGAAGTTCTGTTTTTATTGCATATATCGACGTTTCAGCCGGATTTGAACTGTTTTACGTGTGCATCTTCCATCGGTAATATAAACCGAAAATCAGGAACATTTTAGTTAATTTTAATGAAAACATTGATTTTTATCATTTGTATTGGAAGCAACATCTTTATACGTCTTTTCTATGGTCTAAAAGATACGAAACGTCGCTCTATGATTCGAAGTTAAAATCCTCAAATTTGGTATAATTATGACTTTTTTCACGTTTTTCATGTAGTTTGATATTACGTAAATATATTCATTTTACCAATATTTCGATACTATTTCATGTAGTATCACGATATGTGATTTGGCTTTCAAATCTCAGATTTTCGCATAATATTGCATTTTAAGCAAGTTTTCTTGCATTTGGTTTCGTACTAAAAATCATCGAATTCAGCAATATTTTGACGTTTATCATCCCTTTTCCTTTATTTGATATAAACAAGATATCATCGAATTATGCAATATTTTGCTGTTTTTTCACGTTTTTGTGAATTTTCAATTTATTGCTTTTAATTCAATAAATATACGATTAAAATGATGCAAACACAATTGATTAGAAATTTACCTTATACACTTCATTTTCAGTCAACTATTTGTTTCTCGTTAAAATACTGAGTAAGATATTGGAAAGGGAAGAAGTTCTGTTTTTATTGCATATATCGACGTTTCAGCCGGATCAGAGCGGTTTTACGTGTACATCTTCCATCGGTAATATAAACGGAAAATCAGGAACATTTTAGTTAATTTTAATGAAAACACATTGATTTTTATCATTTGCATTGGAAACAACATTGTCATACGTCTTTTCTTGGATCTAAACAATACGAAACCTCGCTCTATGATTTGAAGTTAAAATCCTCAAAAATGGTATTATAGTGACTTTTTTCACGTTATTCATGTAGTGTGATTTTACGTATATATATTCGTTTTTACCAATATTTCGATACTACTTCATATTTTCTCAAGATATGTGATTTGGCCTTCATATCTCAGAATTTCGCAAATTGTGCATTTTTAAGCAAGTTTTCTTGCATTTTGTTTTGTACTAAAAATCATCAAATTTAGCAATATTTTGACCTTTATCATCCCCTTTTCCTTTTTGTGATTTAAACAAAATATCATCAAATTAGGCAATATTTTGCCGTTTTCCACGTTTTGTGAATTTTTAGTTTATTGTTATTATTTCATTATATATACGAGAAAAATTATGCAAGCACATAATTGATCAGAAAATAACCTTAAATACTTCATTTTCAATCATCTATATGTTTCTCGTTAAAATACTGAGTAAGATATTTAAAAGGGGAGAAGTTCTGTTTTTATTGCATATATCGACGTTTTAGCCGGATTAGAACGGTTTTACGTGTACATCTTCCATCGGTAATATAAACCGAAAATCAGGATTATTTTAGTTAATTTTAATGAAAACACATTGATTTTTATAATTTGTATTGGAAGCAACATCTTTATACGTCTTTTCTAGGGTCTAAAAAATACGAAACGTCGCTCTATGATTCGAAGTTAAAATCCTCAAATTTGGCATAATAATGACTTTTTTCACGTTTTTCATGTAGTTTGATATTACGTAAATATATTCATTTTTACCAATATTTCGATACTATTTCATGTAGTATCACGATATGTGATTTGGCCTTCAAATCTCAGATTTTCGCAAAATATTGCAAGTTAAGCAAGTTTTCTTGCATTTGTTTCGTACTAAAAATCATCGAATTTAGCAATATTTTGACCTTTATCATCCTCTTTTCCCTTATGTGATATAAACAAAGTATCATAGAATTAGGCAATATTTTGCCTTTTTTCCATGTTTTTTGTGAATTTTCAGTTTATTGTTATGATTTCATTAAATATACGAGAAAAATTATGCAAACACATAATATATCAGAAAATAACCTTAAATACTTCATTTTCAATCATTTATTTGTTTCTCGTTAAAATACTGAGTAAGATATTGAAAAGGGGAGAAGTTCTGTTTTTATTGCATATATCGACGTTTCAGCCGGATTAGAACGGTTTTACGTGTACATCTTCCATCGGTAATATAAACCGAAAATCAGGAACATTTTAGTTAATTTTAATGAAAACACATTGATTTTTATAATTTGTATTGGAAGCAACATCTTTATTCGTCTTTTCCAGGGTCTAAAAAATGCGAAACGTCGCTCTATGATTCGAAGTTAAAATCCTCAAATTTGGCATAATAATGACTTTTTTCACGTTTTTCATGTAGTTTGATATTACGTAAATATATTCATTTTTACCAATATTTCGATACTATTTCATGTAGTATCACGATATGTGATTTGGCCTTCAAATCTCAGATTTTCGCAAAATATTGCAAGTTAAGCAAGTTTTCTTGCATTTGTTTCGTACTAAAAATCATCGAATTTAGCAATATTTTGACCTTTATCATCCTCTTTTCCCTTATGTGATATAAACAAAGTATCATAGAATTAGGCAATATTTTGCCTTTTTTCCATGTTTTTTGTGAATTTTCAGTTTATTGTTATGATTTCATTAAATATACGAGAAAAATTATGCAAACACATAATATATCAGAAAATAACCTTAAATACTTCATTTTCAATCATCTATTTGTTTCTCGTTAAAATACTGAGTACGATATTGAAAAGGGGAGAAGTTCTGTTTTTATTGCATATATCGACGTTTCAGCCGGATTAGAACGGTTTTACGTGTACATCTTCCATCGGTAATATAAACCAAAAATCAGGAACATTTTAGTTAATTTTAATGAAAACACATTGATTTTTATAATTTGAATTGGAAGCAACATCTTTATACGTCTTTTCTAGGGTCTACAAAATACGAAACGTCGCTCTATGATTCGAAGTTAAAATCCTCAAATTTGGTATAATTATGACTTTTTTCACGTTTTTCATGTAGTTTGATTTTACGTAAATATATTCATTTTTACCAATATTTCGATACTATTTCATGTAGTATCACGATATGTGATTTGGCCTTCAAATCTCAGATTTTCGCAAAATATTGCATTTTAAGCAAGTTTTCTTGCATTTTGTTTCGTACTAAAAATCATCGAATTCAGCAATATTTTGACGTTTATCATCCCTTTTCTTTTATGTGATATAAACAAAATATCATCGAATTAGGCAATATTTTGCTGTTTTTCCACGTTTGTGTGAATTTTCAGTTTTTTGCTATTAATTCATTAAATATACGATAAAAACGATGCAAACACATAATTGATTAGATATTAACCTTAAACACTTCATTTTCAATCAACTATTTGTTTCTCGTTAAAATACTGAGTAAGATATTGGAAAAGGGAGAAGTTCTGTTTTTATTGCATATATCGACGTTTCAGCCGGATTAGAGCGGTTTTACGTGTACATCTTCCATCGGTAATATAAACGGAAAATCAGGAACATTTTAGTTAATTCTAATGAAAACACATTGATTTTTATCATTTGTATGTCTTTTCTTGGATCTAAATAATACGAATCCTAATTTGACCTTTATCATCCCCTTTTCTTTTATGTGATTTAAAAAAAATATCATCGAATTAGGCAGTTGTTCCACGTTTTTGGCAATTTTCAGTTTATTGTTATTAATTCATTAAATATACGATAAAAATTATACAAACTCATGATTGATCAGAAAATAACCTCAAATACTTCATTTTCAATCATCTATTTGTTTCTCGTTAAAATACTGAGTAAGATATTGAAAAGGGGAGAAGTTCTGTTTTTATTGCATATATCGACGTTTCAGCCGGATTTGAACTGTTTTACGTGTGCATCTTCCATCGGTAATATAAACCGAAAATCAGGAACATTTTAGTTAATTTTAATGAAAACATTGATTTTTATCATTTGTATTGGAAGCAACATCTTTATACGTCTTTTCTATGGTCTAAAAGATACGAAACGTCGCTCTATGATTCGAAGTTAAAATCCTCAAATTTGGTATAATTATGACTTTTTTCACGTTTTTCATGTAGTTTGATATTACGTAAATATATTCATTTTACCAATATTTCGATACTATTTCATGTAGTATCACGATATGTGATTTGGCTTTCAAATCTCAGATTTTCGCATAATATTGCATTTTAAGCAAGTTTTCTTGCATTTGGTTTCGTACTAAAAATCATCGAATTCAGCAATATTTTGACGTTTATCATCCCTTTTCCTTTATTTGATATAAACAAGATATCATCGAATTATGCAATATTTTGCTGTTTTTTCACGTTTTTGTGAATTTTCAATTTATTGCTTTTAATTCAATAAATATACGATTAAAATGATGCAAACACAATTGATTAGAAATTTACCTTATACACTTCATTTTCAGTCAACTATTTGTTTCTCGTTAAAATACTGAGTAAGATATTGGAAAGGGAAGAAGTTCTGTTTTTATTGCATATATCGACGTTTCAGCCGGATCAGAGCGGTTTTACGTGTACATCTTCCATCGGTAATATAAACGGAAAATCAGGAACATTTTAGTTAATTTTAATGAAAACACATTGATTTTTATCATTTGCATTGGAAACAACATTGTCATACGTCTTTTCTTGGATCTAAACAATACGAAACCTCGCTCTATGATTTGAAGTTAAAATCCTCAAAAATGGTATTATAGTGACTTTTTTCACGTTATTCATGTAGTGTGATTTTACGTATATATATTCGTTTTTACCAATATTTCGATACTACTTCATATTTTCTCAAGATATGTGATTTGGCCTTCATATCTCAGAATTTCGCAAATTGTGCATTTTTAAGCAAGTTTTCTTGCATTTTGTTTTGTACTAAAAATCATCAAATTTAGCAATATTTTGACCTTTATCATCCCCTTTTCCTTTTTGTGATTTAAACAAAATATCATCAAATTAGGCAATATTTTGCCGTTTTCCACGTTTTGTGAATTTTTAGTTTATTGTTATTATTTCATTATATATACGAGAAAAATTATGCAAGCACATAATTGATCAGAAAATAACCTTAAATACTTCATTTTCAATCATCTATATGTTTCTCGTTAAAATACTGAGTAAGATATTTAAAAGGGGAGAAGTTCTGTTTTTATTGCATATATCGACGTTTTAGCCGGATTAGAACGGTTTTACGTGTACATCTTCCATCGGTAATATAAACCGAAAATCAGGATTATTTTAGTTAATTTTAATGAAAACACATTGATTTTTATAATTTGTATTGGAAGCAACATCTTTATACGTCTTTTCTAGGGTCTAAAAAATACGAAACGTCGCTCTATGATTCGAAGTTAAAATCCTCAAATTTGGTATAATAATGACTTTTTTCACGTTTTTCATGTAGTTTGATATTACGTAAATATATTAATTTTTACCAATATTTCGATACTATTTCATGTAGTATCACGATATGTGATTTGGCTTTCATATCTCAGATTTTCGCATAATATTGCATTTTAAGCATTTTTTCTTGCATTTTGTTTCGTAATAAAAATCATCGAATTCAGCAATATTTTGACGTTTATCATCCCCTTTTCCTTTATGTGATATAAACAAAATATCATCGAATTATGCAATATTTTGCTGTTTTTCCACGTTTGTGTGAATTTTCAGTTTATTGCTATTAATTCATTAAATATACGATAAAAACGATGCAAATACATAATTGATTAAATATTAACCTTAAACACTTCATTTTCAATCAAATATTTGTTTCTCGTTAAAATACTGAGTAAGATATTGGAAAAGGGAGAAGTTCTGTTTTTATTGCATATATCGACGTTTCAGCCGGATCAGAGCGGTTTTACGTGTACATCTTCCATCGGTAATATAAACGGAAAATCAGGAACATTTTAGTTAATTCTAATGAAAACACATTGATTTTTATCATTTGTATGTCTTTTCTTGGATCTAAATAATACGAATCCTCGCTCTATGATTTGAAGTTAAAATCCTCAAATATGGTAATAAAGTGAATTTTTTCACGTTATTCATGTAGTGTGATTTTACGTATATATATTCGTTTTTACCAATATTTCGATACTACTTCACGTTTTCTCACGATATGTGATTTGGCCTTCAAATCTCAGAATTTCGCAAATTTTGCATTTTTAAGCAAGTTTTCTTGCATTTTGTTTTGTACTAAAAATCATCGAATTTAGCAATATTTTGACCTTTATCATCCCCATTTCCTTTATGTGATTTAAATAAAATATCATCGAATTAGGCAATATTTTGCCGTTTTTCCACGTTTTTGTGAATTTTTAGTTTATTGTTATTATTTCATTATATATGCGAGAAAAATTATGCAAGCACATAATTGATCAGAAAATAACCTTAAATACTTCATTTTCAATCATCTATATGTTTCTCGTTAAAATACTGAGTAAGATATTTAAATGGAGAGAAGTTCTGTTTTTATTGCATATATAGACGTTTCAGCCGGATTAGAATGGTTTTACGTGTACATCTTCCATCGGTAATATAAACCGAAAATCAGGATTATTTTAGTTAATATTAATGAAAACACATTGATTTTTATCATTTGTATTGGAAGCAACATCTTTATACGTCTTTTCCAGGGTCTAAAAAATACGAAACGTCGCTTTATGATTCGAAGTTAAAATCCTCAAATTTGGCATAATAATGACTTTTTTCACGTTTTTCATGTAGTTTGATATTACGTAAATATATTAATTTATACCAATATTTCGATACTATTTCATGTAGTATCACGATATGTGATTTGGCCTTCAAATCTCAGAATTTCGCAAATTTTGCATTTATAAGCAAGTTTTCTTGCATTTTGTTTCGTACTAAAAATCATCGAATTCAGCAATATTTTGACGTTTATCATCCCCTTTTCTTTCATGAGATATAAACAAAATATCATCGAATTAGGCAATATATTGCTGTTTTTCCACGTTTGTGTGAATTTTCAGTTTATTGCTATTAATTCATTAAATATACGATAAAAACGATGCAAACACATAATTGATTAGATATTAACCTTAAACACTTCATTTTCAATCAACTATTTGTTTCTCGTTAAAATTCTGAGTAAGATATTGGAAAAGGGAGAAGTTCTGTTTTTATTGCATATATCGACGTTTCAGCCGGATTAGAGCGGTTTTACGTGTACATCTTCCATCGGTAATATAAACGGAAAATCAGGAACATTTTAGGTAATTCTAATGAAAACACATTGATTTTTATGATTTGTATGTCTTTTCTTGGATCTAAATAATAAGAATCCTCGCTCTATGATTTGAAGTTAGAATCCTCAAATATGGTAATATAGTGACATTTTCACGTTATTCATGTAGTGTGATTTTACGTATATATATTCGTTTTTACCAATATTTCGATACTACTTCATATTTTCTCACGATATGTGATTTGGCCTTCATATCTCAGAATTTCGCAAATTTTGCATTTTTAAGCAAGTTTTCTTGCATTTTGTTTTGTACTAAAAATCATCGAATTTAGCAATATTTTGACCTTTATCATCCCCTTTTCCTTTATGTGATTTAAACAAAATATCATCGAATTAGGCAATATTTTGCCGTTTTTCCACGTTTTTGTGAATTTTTAGTTTATTGTTATTATTTCATTATATATACGAGAAAAATTATGCAAGCACATAATTGATCAGAAAATAACCTTAAATACTTCATTTTCAATCATCTATATGTTTCTCGTTAAAATACTGAGTAAGATATTTAAAAATCATCGAATTCAGCAATATTTTGACGTGTATCATCCCCTTTTCTTTCATGAGATATAAACAAAATATCATCGAATTAGGCAATATTTTGCTGTTTTTCCACGTTTGTGTGAATGTTCAGTTTATTGCTATTTATTCATTAAATATACGATAAAAACGATGCAAACACATAATTGATTAGTTATTAACCTTAAACACTTCATTTTCAATCAACTATTTGTTTCTCGTTAAAATACTGAGTAAGATATTTAAAGGGGAGAAGTTCTGTTTTTATTGAATATATCGACGTTTCAGCCGGATTAGAACGGCTTTACGTGTACATCTTTCATCGGTAATATAAACCGAAAATCAGGATTATTTTAGTTAATATTAATGAAAACACATTGATTTTTATCATTTGTATTGGAAGCAACATCTTTATACGTCTTTTCCAGGGTCTAAAAAATACGAAACTTCGCTTTATGATTCGAAGTTAAAATCCTCAAATTTGGCATAATAATGACTTTTTTCACGATTTTCATGTAGTTTGATATTACGTAAATATATTCATTTTTACCAATATTTCGATACTATTTCATGTAGTATCACGATATGTGATTTGGCTTTCATATCTCAGATTTTCGCATAATATTGCATTTTAAGCAAGTTTTCTTGCATTTTGTTTCGTACTAAAAATCATCGAATTCAGCAATATTTTAACGTTTATCATCCCCTTTTCCTTTATGTGATATAAACAAAATATCATCGAATTAGGCAATATTTTGCTGTTTTTCCACGTTTGTGTGAATTTTCTGTTTATTGCTATTAATTCATTAAATATACGATAAAAACGATGCAAACACATAATTGATTAGATATTAACCTTAAACACTTCATTTTCAATCAACTATTTGTTTCTCGTTAAAATACTGAGTAAGATATTGGAAAAGAGAGAAGTTCTGTTTTTATTGCATATATCGACGTGTCAGCCGGAATAGAGAGGTTTTACGTGTACATCTTCCATAGGTAATATAAACGGAAAATCAGGAACATTTTAGTTAATTCTAATGAAAACACATTATAATGACCTAATAATGACTTTTTTCACGTTTTTCATGTAGTTTGATATTACGTAAATATATTAATTTTTACCAATATTTCGATACTATTACATGTAGTATCACGATATGTGATTTGGCCTTCAAATCTCAGATTTTCGCAAAATATTGCATTTTAAGCAAGTTTTCTTGCATTTTGTTTCGTACTAAAAATCATCGAATTCAGCAATATTTTGACGTTTATCATCCCCTTTTCTTTCATGAGATATAAACAAAATATCTTCGAATTAGGCAATATTTTGCTGTTTTTCCACGTTTGTGTGAATTTTCAGTTTATTGCTATTAATTCATTAAATATACGATAAAAACGATGCAAATACATAATTGATTAGATATTAATCTTAAGCACTTCATTTTCAATCAACTATTTGTTTCATGTTAAAATACTGAGTAAGATATTGGAAAAGGGAGAAGTTCTGTTTTTATTGCATATATCGACGTTTCAGGCGGATTAGAGCGGTTTTACGTGTACATCTTCCATCGGTAATATAAACGGAAAATCAGGAACATTTTAGTTAATTCTAATGAAAACACATTGATTTTTATGATTTGTATGTCTTTTCTTGGATCTAAATAATACGAATCCTCGCTCTATGATTTGAAGTTAAAATCCTCAAATATGGTAATATAGTGACTTTTTTCACGTTATTCATGTAGTGTGATTTTACGTATATATATTCGTTTTTACCAATATTTCGATACTACTTCATATTTTCTCACGATATGTGATTTGGCCTTCAAATCTCAGAATTTTGCAAATTTTGCATTTTTAAGCAAGTTTTCTTGCATTTTGTTTTGTACTAAAAATCATCGAATTTAGCAATATTTTGACCTTTATCATCCCCATTTCCTTTATGTGATTTAAACAAAATATCATAGAATTAGGCAATATTTTGCCGTTTTTCCACGTTTTTGTGAATTTTTAGTTTATTGATATTATTTCATTATATATACGAGAAAAATTATGCAAGCACATAATTGATCAGAAAATAACCTTAAATACTTCATTTTATATCATCTACATGTTTCTCGTTAAAATACTGAGTAAGATATTTAAAGGGGAGAAGTTCTGTTTTTATTGCATATATCGACGTTTCAGCCGGATTAGAACGGCTTTACGTGTACATCTTTCATCGGTAATATAAACCGAAAATCAGGATTATTTTAGTTAATATTAATGAAAACACATTGATTTTTATCATTTGTATTGGAAGCAACATCTTTATACGTCTTTTCCAGGGTCTAAAAAATACGAAACTTTGCTTTATGATTCGAAGTTAAAATCCTCAAATTTGGCATAATAATGACTTTTTTCACGATTTTCATGTAGTTTGATATTACGTAAATATATTCATTTTTACCAATATTTCGATACTATTTCATGTAGTATCACGATATGTGATTTGGCTTTCATATCTCAGATTTTCGCATAATATTGCATTTTAAGCAAGTTTTCTTACATTTTGTTTCGTACTAAAAATCATCGAATTCAGCAATATTTTGACGTTTATCATCCCCTTTTCCTTTATGTGATATAAACAAAATATCATCGAATTAGGCAATATTTTGCTTTTTTTCCACGTTTGTGTGAATTTTCTGTTTATTGCTATTAATTCATTAAATATACGATAAAAACGATGCAAACACATAATTGATTAGATATTAACCTTAAACACTTCATTTTCAATCAACTATTTGTTTCTCGTTAAAATACTGAGTAAGATATTGGAAAAGAGAGAAGTTCTGTTTTTATTGCATATATCGACGTGTCAGCCGGAATAGAGAGGTTTTACGTGTGCATCTTCCATAGGTAATATAAACGGAAAATCAGGAACATTTTAGTTAATTCTAATGAAAACACATTATAATGACTTAATAATGACTTTTTTCACGTTTTTCATGTAGTTTGATATTACGTAAATATATTAATTTTTACCAATATTTCGATACTATTTCATGTAGTATCACGATATGTGATTTGGCCTTCAAATCTCAGATTTTCGCAAAATATTGCATTTTAAGCAAGTTTTCTTGCATTTTGTTTCGTACTAAAAATCATCGAATTCAGCAATATTTTGACGTTTATCATCCCCTTTTCTTTCATGAGATATAAACAAAATATCTTCGAATTAGGCAATATTTTGCTGTTTTTCCACGTTTGTGTGAATTTTCAGTTTATTGCTATTAATTCATTAAATATACGATAAAAACGATGCAAATACATAATTGATTAGATATTAATCTTAAGCACTTCATTTTCAATCAACTATTTGTTTCATGTTAAAATACTGAGTAAGATATTGGAAAAGGGAGAAGTTCTGTTTTTATTGCATATATCGACGTTTCAGCCGGATTAGAGCGGTTTTACGTGTACATCTTCCATCGGTAATATAAACGGAAAATCAGGAACATTTTAGTTAATTCTAATGAAAACACATTGATTTTTATGATTTGTATGTCTTTTCTTGGATCTAAATAATACGAATCCTCGCTCTATGATTTGAAGTTAAAATCCTCAAATATGGTAATATAGTGACTTTTTTCACGTTATTCATGTAGTGTGATTTTACGTATATATATTCGTTTTTACCAATATTTCGATACTACTTCATATTTTCTCACGATATGTGATTTGGCCTTCATATCTCAGAATTTCGCAAATTTTGCATTTTTAAGTAAGTTTTCTTGCATTTTGTTTTGTACTAAAAATCATCGAATTTAGCAATATTTTGACCTTTATCATCCCCTTTTCCTTTATGTGATTTAAACAAAATATCATCGAATTAGGCAATATTTTGCCGTTTTTCCACGTTTTTGTGAATTTTTAGTTTATTGTTATTATTTCATTATATATACGAGAAAAATTATGCAAGCACATAATTGATCAGAAAATAACCTTAAATACTTCATTTTCAACCATCTATATGTTTCTCGTTAAAATACTGAGTAAGATATTTAAAAATCATCGAATTCAGCAATATTTTGACGTGTATCATCCCCTTTTCTTTCATGAGATATAAACAAAATATCATCGAATTACGCAATATTTTGCTGTTTTTCCACGTTTGTGTGAATTTTCAGTTTATTGCTATTTATTCATTAAATATACGATAAAAACGATGCAAACACATAATTGATTAGATATTAACCTTAAACACTTCATTTTCAATCAACTATTTGTTTCTCGTTAAAATACCGAGTAAGATATTGGAAAAGGGAGAAGTTCTGTTTTTATTGAATATATCGACGTTTCAGCCGGATTAGAGCGGTTTTACGTGTACATCTTCCATCGGTAATATAAATGGAAAATCAGGAACATTTTAGTTAGTTCTAATGAAAACACATTGATTTTTATCATTTGTATGTCTTTTCTTGGATCTAAATAATACGAATCCTCGCTCTATGATTTGAAGTTAAAATCCTCAAATATGGTAATATAGTGACTTTTTTCACGTTATTCATGTAGTGTGATTTTACGTATATATATTCGTTTTTACCAATATTTCGATACTACTTCACGTTTTCTCACGATATGTGATTTGGCCTTCAAATCTCAGAATTTCGCAAATTTTGCATTTTTAAGCAAGTTTTCTTGCATTTTGTTTTGTACTAAAAATCATCGAATTTAGCAATATTTTGACCTTTATCATCCCCATTTCCTTTATGTGATTTAAATAAAATATCATCGAATTAGGCAATATTTTGCCGTTTTTCCACGTTTTTGTGAATTTTTAGTTTATTGTTATTATTTCATTATATATGCGAGAAAAATTATGCAAGCACATAATTGATCAGAAAATAACCTTAAATACTTCATTTTCAATCATCTATATGTTTCTCGTTAAAATACTGAGTAAGATATTTAAATGGAGAGAAGTTCTGTTTTTATTGCATATATAGACGTTTCAGCCGGATTAGAATGGTTTTACGTGTACATCTTCCATCGGTAATATAAACCGAAAATCAGGATTATTTTAGTTAATATTAATGAAAACACATTGATTTTTATCATTTGTATTGGAAGCAACATCTTTATACGTCTTTTCCAGGGTCTAAAAAATACGAAACGTCGCTTTATGATTCGAAGTTAAAATCCTCAAATTTGGCATAATAATGACTTTTTTCACGTTTTTCATGTAGTTTGATATTACGTAAATATATTAATTTATACCAATATTTCGATACTATTTCATGTAGTATCACGATATGTGATTTGGCCTTCAAATCTCAGAATTTCGCAAATTTTGCATTTATAAGCAAGTTTTCTTGCATTTTGTTTCGTACTAAAAATCATCGAATTCAGCAATATTTTGACGTTTATCATCCCCTTTTCTTTCATGAGATATAAACAAAATATCATCGAATTAGGCAATATATTGCTGTTTTTCCACGTTTGTGTGAATTTTCAGTTTATTGCTATTAATTCATTAAATATACGATAAAAACGATGCAAACACATAATTGATTAGATATTAACCTTAAACACTTCATTTTCAATCAACTATTTGTTTCTCGTTAAAATTCTGAGTAAGATATTGGAAAAGGGAGAAGTTCTGTTTTTATTGCATATATCGACGTTTCAGCCGGATTAGAGCGGTTTTACGTGTACATCTTCCATCGGTAATATAAACGGAAAATCAGGAACATTTTAGGTAATTCTAATGAAAACACATTGATTTTTATGATTTGTATGTCTTTTCTTGGATCTAAATAATAAGAATCCTCGCTCTATGATTTGAAGTTAGAATCCTCAAATATGGTAATATAGTGACATTTTCACGTTATTCATGTAGTGTGATTTTACGTATATATATTCGTTTTTACCAATATTTCGATACTACTTCATATTTTCTCACGATATGTGATTTGGCCTTCATATCTCAGAATTTCGCAAATTTTGCATTTTTAAGCAAGTTTTCTTGCATTTTGTTTTGTACTAAAAATCATCGAATTTAGCAATATTTTGACCTTTATCATCCCCTTTTCCTTTATGTGATTTAAACAAAATATCATCGAATTAGGCAATATTTTGCCGTTTTTCCACGTTTTTGTGAATTTTTAGTTTATTGTTATTATTTCATTATATATACGAGAAAAATTATGCAAGCACATAATTGATCAGAAAATAACCTTAAATACTTCATTTTCAATCATCTATATGTTTCTCGTTAAAATACTGAGTAAGATATTTAAAAATCATCGAATTCAGCAATATTTTGACGTGTATCATCCCCTTTTCTTTCATGAGATATAAACAAAATATCATCGAATTAGGCAATATTTTGCTGTTTTTCCACGTTTGTGTGAATGTTCAGTTTATTGCTATTTATTCATTAAATATACGATAAAAACGATGCAAACACATAATTGATTAGTTATTAACCTTAAACACTTCATTTTCAATCAACTATTTGTTTCTCGTTAAAATACTGAGTAAGATATTTAAAGGGGAGAAGTTCTGTTTTTATTGAATATATCGACGTTTCAGCCGGATTAGAACGGCTTTACGTGTACATCTTTCATCGGTAATATAAACCGAAAATCAGGATTATTTTAGTTAATATTAATGAAAACACATTGATTTTTATCATTTGTATTGGAAGCAACATCTTTATACGTCTTTTCCAGGGTCTAAAAAATACGAAACTTCGCTTTATGATTCGAAGTTAAAATCCTCAAATTTGGCATAATAATGACTTTTTTCACGATTTTCATGTAGTTTGATATTACGTAAATATATTCATTTTTACCAATATTTCGATACTATTTCATGTAGTATCACGATATGTGATTTGGCTTTCATATCTCAGATTTTCGCATAATATTGCATTTTAAGCAAGTTTTCTTGCATTTTGTTTCGTACTAAAAATCATCGAATTCAGCAATATTTTAACGTTTATCATCCCCTTTTCCTTTATGTGATATAAACAAAATATCATCGAATTAGGCAATATTTTGCTGTTTTTCCACGTTTGTGTGAATTTTCTGTTTATTGCTATTAATTCATTAAATATACGATAAAAACGATGCAAACACATAATTGATTAGATATTAACCTTAAACACTTCATTTTCAATCAACTATTTGTTTCTCGTTAAAATACTGAGTAAGATATTGGAAAAGAGAGAAGTTCTGTTTTTATTGCATATATCGACGTGTCAGCCGGAATAGAGAGGTTTTACGTGTACATCTTCCATAGGTAATATAAACGGAAAATCAGGAACATTTTAGTTAATTCTAATGAAAACACATTATAATGACTTAATAATGACTTTTTTCACGTTTTTCATGTAGTTTGATATTACGTAAATATATTAATTTTTACCAATATTTCGATACTATTACATGTAGTATCACGATATGTGATTTGGCCTTCAAATCTCAGATTTTCGCAAAATATTGCATTTTAAGCAAGTTTTCTTGCATTTTGTTTCGTACTAAAAATCATCGAATTCAGCAATATTTTGACGTTTATCATCCCCTTTTCTTTCATGAGATATAAACAAAATATCTTCGAATTAGGCAATATTTTGCTGTTTTTCCACGTTTGTGTGAATTTTCAGTTTATTGCTATTAATTCATTAAATATACGATAAAAACGATGCAAATACATAATTGATTAGATATTAATCTTAAGCACTTCATTTTCAATCAACTATTTGTTTCATGTTAAAATACTGAGTAAGATATTGGAAAAGGGAGAAGTTCTGTTTTTATTGCATATATCGACGTTTCAGGCGGATTAGAGCGGTTTTACGTGTACATCTTCCATCGGTAATATAAACGGAAAATCAGGAACATTTTAGTTAATTCTAATGAAAACACATTGATTTTTATGATTTGTATGTCTTTTCTTGGATCTAAATAATACGAATCCTCGCTCTATGATTTGAAGTTAAAATCCTCAAATATGGTAATATAGTGACTTTTTTCACGTTATTCATGTAGTGTGATTTTACGTATATATATTCGTTTTTACCAATATTTCGATACTACTTCATATTTTCTCACGATATGTGATTTGGCCTTCAAATCTCAGAATTTTGCAAATTTTGCATTTTTAAGCAAGTTTTCTTGCATTTTGTTTTGTACTAAAAATCATCGAATTTAGCAATATTTTGACCTTTATCATCCCCATTTCCTTTATGTGATTTAAACAAAATATCATAGAATTAGGCAATATTTTGCCGTTTTTCCACGTTTTTGTGAATTTTTAGTTTATTGATATTATTTCATTATATATACGAGAAAAATTATGCAAGCACATAATTGATCAGAAAATAACCTTAAATACTTCATTTTATATCATCTACATGTTTCTCGTTAAAATACTGAGTAAGATATTTAAAGGGGAGAAGTTCTGTTTTTATTGCATATATCGACGTTTCAGCCGGATTAGAACGGCTTTACGTGTACATCTTTCATCGGTAATATAAACCGAAAATCAGGATTATTTTAGTTAATATTAATGAAAACACATTGATTTTTATCATTTGTATTGGAAGCAACATCTTTATACGTCTTTTCCAGGGTCTAAAAAATACGAAACTTTGCTTTATGATTCGAAGTTAAAATCCTCAAATTTGGCATAATAATGACTTTTTTCACGATTTTCATGTAGTTTGATATTACGTAAATATATTCATTTTTACCAATATTTCGATACTATTTCATGTAGTATCACGATATGTGATTTGGCTTTCATATCTCAGATTTTCGCATAATATTGCATTTTAAGCAAGTTTTCTTACATTTTGTTTCGTACTAAAAATCATCGAATTCAGCAATATTTTGACGTTTATCATCCCCTTTTCCTTTATGTGATATAAACAAAATATCATCGAATTAGGCAATATTTTGCTTTTTTTCCACGTTTGTGTGAATTTTCTGTTTATTGCTATTAATTCATTAAATATACGATAAAAACGATGCAAACACATAATTGATTAGATATTAACCTTAAACACTTCATTTTCAATCAACTATTTGTTTCTCGTTAAAATACTGAGTAAGATATTGGAAAAGAGAGAAGTTCTGTTTTTATTGCATATATCGACGTGTCAGCCGGAATAGAGAGGTTTTACGTGTGCATCTTCCATAGGTAATATAAACGGAAAATCAGGAACATTTTAGTTAATTCTAATGAAAACACATTATAATGACTTAATAATGACTTTTTTCACGTTTTTCATGTAGTTTGATATTACGTAAATATATTAATTTTTACCAATATTTCGATACTATTTCATGTAGTATCACGATATGTGATTTGGCCTTCAAATCTCAGATTTTCGCAAAATATTGCATTTTAAGCAAGTTTTCTTGCATTTTGTTTCGTACTAAAAATCATCGAATTCAGCAATATTTTGACGTTTATCATCCCCTTTTCTTTCATGAGATATAAACAAAATATCTTCGAATTAGGCAATATTTTGCTGTTTTTCCACGTTTGTGTGAATTTTCAGTTTATTGCTATTAATTCATTAAATATACGATAAAAACGATGCAAATACATAATTGATTAGATATTAATCTTAAGCACTTCATTTTCAATCAACTATTTGTTTCATGTTAAAATACTGAGTAAGATATTGGAAAAGGGAGAAGTTCTGTTTTTATTGCATATATCGACGTTTCAGCCGGATTAGAGCGGTTTTACGTGTACATCTTCCATCGGTAATATAAACGGAAAATCAGGAACATTTTAGTTAATTCTAATGAAAACACATTGATTTTTATGATTTGTATGTCTTTTCTTGGATCTAAATAATACGAATCCTCGCTCTATGATTTGAAGTTAAAATCCTCAAATATGGTAATATAGTGACTTTTTTCACGTTATTCATGTAGTGTGATTTTACGTATATATATTCGTTTTTACCAATATTTCGATACTACTTCATATTTTCTCACGATATGTGATTTGGCCTTCATATCTCAGAATTTCGCAAATTTTGCATTTTTAAGTAAGTTTTCTTGCATTTTGTTTTGTACTAAAAATCATCGAATTTAGCAATATTTTGACCTTTATCATCCCCTTTTCCTTTATGTGATTTAAACAAAATATCATCGAATTAGGCAATATTTTGCCGTTTTTCCACGTTTTTGTGAATTTTTAGTTTATTGTTATTATTTCATTATATATACGAGAAAAATTATGCAAGCACATAATTGATCAGAAAATAACCTTAAATACTTCATTTTCAACCATCTATATGTTTCTCGTTAAAATACTGAGTAAGATATTTAAAAATCATCGAATTCAGCAATATTTTGACGTGTATCATCCCCTTTTCTTTCATGAGATATAAACAAAATATCATCGAATTACGCAATATTTTGCTGTTTTTCCACGTTTGTGTGAATTTTCAGTTTATTGCTATTTATTCATTAAATATACGATAAAAACGATGCAAACACATAATTGATTAGATATTAACCTTAAACACTTCATTTTCAATCAACTATTTGTTTCTCGTTAAAATACCGAGTAAGATATTGGAAAAGGGAGAAGTTCTGTTTTTATTGAATATATCGACGTTTCAGCCGGATTAGAGCGGTTTTACGTGTACATCTTCCATCGGTAATATAAATGGAAAATCAGGAACATTTTAGTTAGTTCTAATGAAAACACATTGATTTTTATCATTTGTATGTCTTTTCTTGGATCTAAATAATACGAATCCTCGCTCTATGATTTGAAGTTAAAATCCTCAAATATGGTAATATAGTGACTTTTTTCACGTTATTCATGTAGTGTGATTTTACGTATATATATTCGTTTTTACCAATATTTCGATACTACTTCACGTTTTCTCACGATATGTGATTTGGCCTTCAAATCTCAGAATTTCGCAAATTTTGCATTTTTAAGCAAGTTTTCTTGCATTTTGTTTTGTACTAAAAATCATCGAATTTAGCAATATTTTGACCTTTATCATCCCCATTTCCTTTATGTGATTTAAACAAAATATCATCGAATTAGGCAATATTTTGCCGTTTTTCCACGTTTTTGTGAATTTTTAGTGTATTGTTATTATTTCATTATATATACGAGAAAAATTATGCAAGCACATAATTGATCAGAAAATAACCTTAAATACTTCATTTTCAATCATCTACATGTTTCTTGTTAAAATACTGAGTAAGATATTTAAAGGGGAGAAGTTCTGTTTTTATTGCATATATCGACGTTTCAGCCGGATTAGAACGGCTTTACGTGTACATCTTCCATCGGTAATATAAACCGAAAATCAGGAACATTTTAGTTAATTTTAATGAAAACACATTGATTTTTATAATTTGTATTGGAAGCAACATCTTTATTCGTCTTTTCCAGGGTCTAAAAAATACGAAACGTCGCTCTATGATTCGAAGTTAAAATCCTCAAATTTGGCATAATAATGACTTTTTTCACGTTTTTCATGTAGTTTGATATTACGTATATATATTCATTTTTACCAATATTTCGATACTATTTCATGTAGTATCACGATATGTGATTTGGCCTTCAAATCTCAGATTTTCGCAAAATATTGCAAGTTAAGCAAGTTTTCTTGCATTTGTTTCGTACTAAAAATCATCGAATTTAGCAATATTTTGACCTTTATCATCCTCTTTTCCCTTATGTGATATAAACAAAGTATCATAGAATTAGGCAATATTTTGCCTTTTTTCCATGTTTTTTGTGAATTTTCAGTTTATTGTTATGATTTCATTAAATATACGAGAAAAATTATGCAAACACATAATATATCAGAAAATAACCTTAAATACTTCATTTTCAATCATCTATTTGTTTCTCGTTAAAATACTGAGTAAGATATTGAAAAGGGGAGAAGTTCTGTTTTTATTGCATATATCGACGTTTCAGCCGGATTAGAACGGTTTTACGTGTACATCTTCCATCGGTAATATAAACCGAAAATCAGGAACATTTTAGTTAATTTTAATGAAAACACATTGATTTTTATAATTTGAATTGGAAGCAACATCTTTATACGTCTTTTCTAGGGTCTACAAAATACGAAACGTCGCTCTATGATTCGAAGTTAAAATCCTCAAATTTGGTATAATTATGACTTTTTTCACGTTTTTCATGTAGTTTGATTTTACGTAAATATATTCATTTTTACCAATATTTCGATACTATTTCATGTAGTATCACGATATGTGATTTGGCCTTCAAATCTCAGATTTTCGCAAAATATTGCATTTTAAGCAAGTTTTCTTGCATTTTGTTTCGTACTAAAAATCATCGAATTCAGCAATATTTTGACGTTTATCATCCCTTTTCTTTTATGTGATATAAACAAAATATCATCGAATTAGGCAATATTTTGCTGTTTTTCCACGTTTGTGTGAATTTTCAGTTTTTTGCTATTAATTCATTAAATATACGATAAAAACGATGCAAACACATAATTGATTAGATATTAACCTTAAACACTTCATTTTCAATCAACTATTTGTTTCTCGTTAAAATACTGAGTAAGATATTGGAAAAGGGAGAAGTTCTGTTTTTATTGCATATATCGACGTTTCAGCCGGATTAGAGCGGTTTTACGTGTACATCTTCCATCGGTAATATAAACGGAAAATCAGGAACATTTTAGTTAATTCTAATGAAAACACATTGATTTTTATCATTTGTATGTCTTTTCTTGGATCTAAATAATACGAATCCTAATTTGACCTTTATCATCCCCTTTTCTTTTATGTGATTTAAAAAAAATATCATCGAATTAGGCAGTTGTTCCACGTTTTTGGCAATTTTCAGTTTATTGTTATTAATTCATTAAATATACGATAAAAATTATACAAACTCATGATTGATCAGAAAATAACCTCAAATACTTCATTTTCAATCATCTATTTGTTTCTCGTTAAAATACTGAGTAAGATATTGAAAAGGGGAGAAGTTCTGTTTTTATTGCATATATCGACGTTTCAGCCGGATTTGAACTGTTTTACGTGTGCATCTTCCATCGGTAATATAAACCGAAAATCAGGAACATTTTAGTTAATTTTAATGAAAACATTGATTTTTATCATTTGTATTGGAAGCAACATCTTTATACGTCTTTTCTATGGTCTAAAAGATACGAAACGTCGCTCTATGATTCGAAGTTAAAATCCTCAAATTTGGTATAATTATGACTTTTTCACGTTTTTCATGTAGTTTGATATTACGTAAATATATTCATTTTACCAATATTTCGATACTATTTCATGTAGTATCACGATATGTGATTTGGCATTCAAATCTCAGATTTTCGCATAATATTGCATTTTAAGCAAGTTTTCTTGCATTTGGTTTCGTACTAAAAATCATCGAATTCAGCAATATTTTGACGTTTATCATCCCTTTTCCTTTATTTGATATAAACAAGATATCATCGAATTATGCAATATTTTGCTGTTTTTTCACGTTTTTGTGAATTTTCAATTTATTGCTTTTAATTCAATAAATATACGATTAAAATGATGCAAACACAATTGATTAGAAATTTACCTTATACACTTCATTTTCAGTCAACTATTTGTTTCTCGTTAAAATACTGAGTAAGATATTGGAAAGGGAAGAAGTTCTGTTTTTATTGCATATATCGACGTTTCAGCCGGATCAGAGCGGTTTTACGTGTACATCTTCCATCGGTAATATAAACGGAAAATCAGGAACATTTTAGTTAATTTTAATGAAAACACATTGATTTTTATCATTTGCATTGGAAACAACATTGTCATATGTCTTTTCTTGGATCTAAACAATACGAAACCTCGCTCTATGATTTGAAGTTAAAATCCTCAAAAATGGTATTATAGTGACTTTTTTCACGTTATTCATGTAGTGTGATTTTACGTATATATATTCGTTTTTACCAATATTTCGATACTACATATTTTCTCACGATATGTGATTTGGCCTTCATATCTCAGAATTTCGCAAATTGTGCATTTTTAAGCAAGTTTTCTTGCATTTTGTTTTGTACTAAAAATCATCAAATTTAGCAATATTTTGACCTTTATCATCCCCTTTTCCTTTTTGTGATTTAAACAAAATATCATCAAATTAGGCAATATTTTGCCGTTTTCCACGTTTTGTGAATTTTTAGTTTATTGTTATTATTTCATTATATATACGAGAAAAATTATGCAAGCACATAATTGATCAGAAAATAACCTTAAATACTTCATTTTCAATCATCTATATGTTTCTCGTTAAAATACTGAGTAAGATATTTAAAAGGGGAGAAGTTCTGTTTTTATTGCATATATCGACGTTTTAGCCGGATTAGAACGGTTTTACGTGTACATCTTCCATCGGTAATATAAACCGAAAATCAGGATTATTTTAGTTAATTTTAATGAAAACACATTGATTTTTATAATTTGTATTGGAAGCAACATCTTTATACGTCTTTTCTAGGGTCTAAAAAATACGAAACGTCGCTCTATGATTCGAAGTTAAAATCCTCAAATTTGGTATAATAATGACTTTTGTCACGTTTTTCATGTAGTTTGATATTACGTAAATATATTAATTTTTACCAATATTTCGATACTATTTCATGTAGTATCACGATATGTGATTTGGCTTTCATATCTCAGATTTTCGCATAATATTGCATTTTAAGCATTTTTTCTTGCATTTTGTTTCGTAATAAAAATCATCGAATTCAGCAATATTTTGACGTTTATCATCCCCTTTTCCTTTATGTGATATAAACAAAATATCATCGAATTATGCAATATTTTGCTGTTTTTCCACGTTTGTGTGAATTTTCAGTTTATTGCTATTAATTCATTAAATATACGATAAAAACGATGCAAATACATAATTGATTAGATATTAACCTTAAACACTTCATTTTCAATCAAATATTTGTTTCTCGTTAAAATACTGAGTAAGATATTGGAAAAGGGAGAAGTTCTGTTTTTATTGCATATATCGACGTTTCAGCCGGATCAGAGCGGTTTTACGTGTACATCTTCCATCGGTAATATAAACGGAAAATCAGGAACATTTTAGTTAATTCTAATGAAAACACATTGATTTTTATGATTTGTATGTCTTTTCTTGGATCTAAATAATACGAATCCTCGCACTATGATTTGAAGTTAAAATCCTCAAATATGGTAATATAGTGACTTTTTTCACGTTATTCATGTAGTGTGATTTTACGTATATATATTCGTTTTTACCAATATTTCGATACTACTTCACGTTTTCTCACGATATGTGATTTGGCCTTCAAATCTCAGAATTTCGCAAATTTTGCATTTTTAAGCAAGTTTTCTTGCATTTTGTTTTGTACTAAAAATCATCGAATTTAGCAATATTTTGACCTTTATCATCCCCATTTCCTTTATGTGATTTAAATAAAATATCATCGAATTAGGCAATATTTTGCCGTTTTTCCACGTTTTTGTGAATTTTTAGTTTATTGTTATTATTTCATTATATATACGAGAAAAATTATGCAAGCACATAATTGATCAGAAAATAACCTTAAATACTTCATTTTCAATCATCTATATGTTTCTCGTTAAAATACTGAGTAAGATATTTAAATGGAGAGAAGTTCTGTTTTTATTGCATATATAGACGTTTCAGCCGGATTAGAATGGTTTTACGTGTACATCTTCCATCGGTAATATAAACCGAAAATCAGGATTATTTTAGTTAATATTAATGAAAACACATTGATTTTTATCATTTGTATTGGAAGCAACATCTTTATACGTCTTTTCCAGGGTCTAAAAAATACGAAACGTCGCTTTATGATTCGAAGTTAAAATCCTCAAATTTGGCATAATAATGACTTTTTTCACGTTTTTCATGTAGTTTGATATTACGTAAATATATTAATTTTTACCAATATTTCGATACTATTTCATGTAGTATCACGATATGTGATTTGGCATTCAAATCTCAGAATTTCGCAAATTTTGCATTTATAAGCAAGTTTTCTTGCATTTTGTTTCGTACTAAAAATCATCGAATTCAGCAATATTTTGACGTTTATCATCCCCTTTTCTTTCATGAGATATAAACAAAATATCATCGAATTAGGCAATATATTGCTGTTTTTCCACGTTTGTGTGAATTTTCAGTTTATTGCTATTAATTCATTAAATATACGATAAAAACGATGCAAACACATAATTGATTAGATATTAACCTTAAACACTTCATTTTCAATCAACTATTTGTTTCTCGTTAAAATTCTGAGTAAGATATTGGAAAAGGGAGAAGTTCTGTTTTTATTGCATATATCGACGTTTCAGCCGGATTAGAGCGGTTTTACGTGTACATCTTCCATCGGTAATATAAACGGAAAATCAGGAACATTTTAGGTAATTCTAATGAAAACACATTGATTTTTATGATTTGTATGTCTTTTCTTGGATCTAAATAATACGAATCCTCGCTCTATGATTTGAAGTTAGAATCCTCAAATATGGTAATATAGTGACTTTTTTCACGTTATTCATGTAGTGTGATTTTACGTATATATATTCGTTTTTACCAATATTTCGATACTACTTCATATTTTCTCACGATATGTGATTTGGCCTTCATATCTCAGAATTTCGCAAATTTTGCATTTTTAAGCAAGTTTTCTTGCATTTTGTTTTGTACTAAAAATCATCGAATTTAGCAATATTTTGACCTTTATCATCCCCTTTTCCTTTATGTGATTTAAACAAAATATCATCGAATTAGGCAATATTTGGCCGTTTTTCCACGTTTTTGTGAATTTTTAGTTTATTGTTATTATTTCATTATATATACGAGAAAAATTATGCAAGCACATAATTGATCAGAAAATAACCTTAAATACTTCATTTTCAATCACCTATATGTTTCTCGTTAAAATACTGAGTAAGATATTTAAAAATCATCGAATTCAGCAATATTTTGACGTGTATCATCCCCTTTTCTTTCATGAGATATAAACAAAATATCATCGAATTAGGCAATATTTGGCCGTTTTTCCACGTTTTTGTGAATTTTTAGTTTATTGTTATTATTTCATTATATATACGATAAAAACGATGCAAACACATAATTGATTAGGTATTAACCTTAAACACTTCATTTTCAATCAACTATTTGTTTCTCGTTAAAATACTGAGTAAGATATTGGAAAAGAGAGAAGTTCTGTTTTTATTGCATATATCGACGTGTCAGCCGGAATAGAGAGGTTTTACGTGTACATCTTCCATAGGTAATATAAACGGAAAATCAGGAACATTTTAGTTAATTCTAATGGAAACACATTATAATGACTTAATAATGACTTTTTTCACGTTTTTCATGTAGTTTGATATTACGTAAATATATTAATTTTTACCAATATTTCGATACTATTACATGTAGTATCACGATATGTGATTTGGCCTTTAAATCTCAGATTTTCGCAAAATATTGCATTTTAAGCAAGTTTTCTTGCATTTTGTTTCGTACTAAAAATCATCGAATTCAGCAATATTTTGACGTTTATCATCCCCTTTTCTTTCATGAGATATAAACAAAATATCTTCGAATTAGGCAATATTTTGCTGTTTTTCCACGTTTGTGTGAATTTTCAGTTTATTGCTATTAATTCATTAAATATACGATAAAAACGATGCAAATACATAATTGATTAGATATTAATCTTAAGCACTTCATTTTCAATCAACTATTTGTTTCATGTTAAAATACTGAGTAAGATATTGGAAAAGGGAGAAGTTCTGTTTTTATTGCATATATCGACGTTTCAGCCGGATTAGAGCGGTTTTACGTGTACATCTTCCATCGGTAATATAAACGGAAAATCAGGAACATTTTAGTTAATTCTAATGAAAACACATTGATTTTTATGATTTGTATGTCTTTTCTTGGATCTAAATAATACGAATCCTCGCTCTATGATTTGAAGTTAAAATCCTCAAATATGGTAATATAGTGACTTTTTTCACGTTATTCATGTAGTGTGATTTTACGTATATATATTCGTTTTTACCAATATTTCGATACTACTTCACGTTTTCTCACGATATGTGATTTGGCCTTCAAATCTCAGAATTTTGCAAATTTTGCATTTTTAAGCAAGTTTTCTTGCATTTTGTTTTGTACTAAAAATCATCGAATTTAGCAATATTTTGACCTTTATCATCCCCATTTCCTTTATGTGATTAAACAAAGTATCATAGAATTAGGCAATATTTTGCCGTTTTTCCACGTTTTTGTGAATTTTTAGTTTATTGATATTATTTCATTATATATACGAGAAAAATTATGCGAGCACATAATTGATCAGAAAATAACCTTAAATACTTCATTTTATATCATCTACATGTTTCTCGTTAAAATACTGAGTAAGATATTTAAAGGGGAGAAGTTCTGTTTTTATTGCATATATCGACGTTTCAGCCGGATTAGAACGGCTTTACGTGTACATCTTCCATCGGTAATATAAACCGAAAATCAGGATTATTTTAGTTAATATTAATGAAAACACATTGATTTTTATCATTTGTATTGGAAGCAACATCTTTATACGTCTTTTCCAGGGTCTAAAAAATACGAAACTTCGCTTTATGATTCGAAGTTAAAATCCTCAAATTTGGCATAATAATGACTTTTTTCACGATTTTCATGTAGTTTGATATTACGTAAATATATTCATTTTTACCAATATTTCGATACTATTTCATGTAGTATCACGATATGTGATTTGGCTTTCATATCTCAGATTTTCGCATAATATTGCATTTTAAGCAAGTTTTCTTGCATTTTGTTTCGTACTAAAAATCATCGAATTCAGCAATATTTTGACGTTTATCATCCCCTTTTCCTTTATGTGATATAAACAAAATATCTTCGAATTAGGCAATATTTTGCTGTTTTTCCATGTTTGTGTGAATTTTCTGTTTATTGCTATTAATTCATTAAATATACGATAAAAACGATGCAAACACATAATTGATTAGATATTAACCTTAAACACTTCATTTTCAATCAACTATTTGTTTCTCGTTAAAATACTGAGTAAGATATTGGAAAAGGGAGAAGTTCTGTTTTTATTGCATATATCGACGTGTCAGCCGGACTAGAGAGGTTTTACGTGTACATCTTCCATCGGTAATATAAACGGAAAATCAGGAACATTTTAGTTAATTCTAATGAAAACACATTATAATGACTTAATAATGACTTTTTTCACGTTTTTCATGCAGTTTGATATTACGTAAATATATTAATTTTTACCAATATTTCGATACTATTTCATATAGTATCACGATATGTGATTTGGCCTACAAATCTCAGATTTTCGCAAAATATTGCATTTTAAGCAAGTTTTCTTTCATTTTGTTTCGTACTAAAAATCATCGAATTCAGCAATATTTTGACGTTTATTATCCCCTTTTCTTTCATGAGATATAAACAAAATATCATCGAATTAGGCAATATTTTGCTGTTTTTCCATGTTTGTGTGAATTTTCAGTTTATTGCTATTAATTCATTAAATATACGATAAAAACGATGCAAATACATAATTGATTAGATATTAACATTAAACACTTCATTTTCAATCAAATATTTGTTTCTCGTTAAAATACTGAGTAAGATATTGGAAAAGGGAGAAGTTCTGTTTTTATTGCATATATCGACGTTTCAGCCGGATTAGAGCGGTTTTACGTGTACATCTTCCATCGGTAATATAAACGGAAAATCATGAACATTTTAGTTAATTCTAATGAAAACACATTGATTTTTATCATTTGTATTTCTTTTCTTGGATCTAAATAATACGAATCCTCGCTCTATAATTTGAAGTTAAAATCCTCAAATATGGTAATATAGTGACTTTTTTCACGTTATTCATGTAGTGTGATTTTACGTATATATATTCGTTTTTACCAATATTTCGATACTACTTCACGTTTTCTCACGATATGTGATTTGGCCTTCAATCTCAGAATTTCGCAAATTTTGCATTTTTAAGCAAGTTTTCTTGCATTTTGTTTTGTACTAAAAATAATCGAATTTAGCAATATTTTGACGTTTATCATCCCCATTTCCTTTATGTGATTTAAACAAAATATCATCGAATTAGGCAATATTTTGCCGTTTTTCCACGTTTTTGTGAATTTTTAGTTTATTGTTATTATTTCATTATATATACGAGAAAAATTATGCAAGCACATAATTGATCAGAAAATAACCTTATATACTTCATTTTCAATCATCTACATGTTTCTCGTTAAAATACTGAGTAAGATATTTAAAGGGGAGAAGTTCTGTTTTTATTGCATATGTCGACGTTTCAGCCGGATTAGAACGGCTTTACGTGTACATCTTCCATCGGTAATATAAACCGAAAATTAGGATTATTTTAGTTAATTTTAATGAAAACACATTGATTTTTATAATTTGTATTGGAAGTAACATCTTTTTACGTCTTTTCTAGGGTCTAAAAAATACGAAACGTCGCTCTATGATTCGAAGTTAAAATCCTCAAATTTGGCATAATAATGACTTTTTTCACGATTTTCATGTAGTTTGATATTACGTAAATATATTCATTTTTACCAATATTTCGATACTATTTCATGTAGTATCACGATATGTGATTTGGCTTTCATATCTCAGATTTTCGCATAATATTGCATTTTAAGCAAGTTTTCTTGCATTTTGTTTCGTACTAAAAATCATCGAATTCAGCAATATTTTGACGTTTATCATCCCCTTTTCCTTTATGTGATATAAACAAAATATCATCGAACTAGGCAATATTTTGCTATTTTTCCACGTTTGTGTGAATTTTCTGTTTATTGCTATTAATTCATTAAATATACGATAAAAACGATGCAAACACATAATTGATTAAATATTAACCTTAAACACTTCATTTTCAATCAACTATTTGTTTCTCGTTAAAATACTGAGTAGGATATTGGAAAAGGGAGAAGTTCTGTTTTTATTGCATATATCGACGTGTCAGCCGGAATAGAGAGGTTTTACGTGTACATCTTCCATCGGTAATATAAACGGAAAATCAGGAACATTTTAGTTAATTCTAATGAAAACACATTATAATGACTTAATAATGACTTTTTTCACGTTTTTCATGTAGTTTGATATTACGTAAATATATTAATTTTTACCAATATTTAGATACTATTTCATGTAGTATCACGATATGTGATTTGGCCTTCAAATCTCAGATTTTCGCAAAATATTGCATTTTAAGCAAGTTTTCTTGCATTTTGTTTCGTACTAAAAATCATCGAATTCAGCAATATTTTGACGTTTATCATCCCCTTTTCTTTCATGAGATATAAACAAAATATCTTCGAATTAGGCAATATTTTGCTGTTTTTCCATGTTTGTGTGAATTTTCAGTTTATTGCTATTAATTCATTAAATATACGATAAAAACGATGCAAATACATAATTGATTAGATATTAATCTTAAGCACTTCATTTTCAATCAACTATTTGTTTCATGTTAAAATACTGAGTAAGATATTGGAAAAGGGAGAAGTTCTGTTTTTATTGCATATATCGACGTTTCAGCCGGATTAGAGCGGTTTTACGTGTACATCTTCCATCGGTAATATAAACGGAAAATCAGGAACATTTTAGTTAATTCTAATGAAAACACATTATAATGACTTAATAATGACTTTTTTCACGTTTTTCATGTAGTTTGATATTATGTAAATATATTAATTTTTACCAATATTTCGATACTATTTCATGTAGTATCACGATATGTGATTTGGCCTTCAAATCTCAGATTTTCTCAAAATATTGCATTTTAAGCAAGTTTTCTTGCATTTTGTTTCGTACTAAAAATCATCGAATTCAGCAATATTTTGACGTTTATCATCCCCTTTTCTTTCATGAGATATAAACAAAATATCTTCGAATTAGTCAATATTTTGCTGTTTTTCCACGTTTGTGTGAATTTTCAGTTTATTGCTATTAATTCATTAAATATACGATAAAAACGATGCAAACACATAATTGATTAGATATTAACCTTAAACACTTCATTTTCAATCAACTATTTGTTTCTCGTTAAAATACTGAGTAAGATATTGGAAAAGGGAGAAGTTCTGTTTTTATTGCATATATCGACGTGTCAGCCGGACTAGAGAGGTTTTACGTGTACATCTTCCATCGGTAATATAAACGGAAAATCAGGAACATTTTAGTTAATTCTAATGAAAACACATTATAATGACTTAATAATGACTTTTTTCACGTTTTTCATGCAGTTTGATATTACGTAAATATATTAATTTTTACCAATATTTCGATACTATTTCATATAGTATCACGATATGTGATTTGGCCTACAAATCTCAGATTTTCGCAAAATATTGCATTTTAAGCAAGTTTTCTTTCATTTTGTTTCGTACTAAAAATCATCGAATTCAGCAATATTTTGACGTTTATTATCCCCTTTTCTTTCATGAGATATAAACAAAATATCATCGAATTAGGCAATATTTTGCTGTTTTTCCATGTTTGTGTGAATTTTCAGTTTATTGCTATTAATTCATTAAATATACGATAAAAACGATGCAAATACATAATTGATTAGATATTAACATTAAACACTTCATTTTCAATCAAATATTTGTTTCTCGTTAAAATACTGAGTAAGATATTGGAAAAGGGAGAAGTTCTGTTTTTATTGCATATATCGACGTTTCAGCCGGATTAGAGCGGTTTTACGTGTACATCTTCCATCGGTAATATAAACGGAAAATCATGAACATTTTAGTTAATTCTAATGAAAACACATTGATTTTTATCATTTGTATTTCTTTTCTTGGATCTAAATAATACGAATCCTCGCTCTATAATTTGAAGTTAAAATCCTCAAATATGGTAATATAGTGACTTTTTTCACGTTATTCATGTAGTGTGATTTTACGTATATATATTCGTTTTTACCAATATTTCGATACTACTTCACGTTTTCTCACGATATGTGATTTGGCCTTCAATCTCAGAATTTCGCAAATTTTGCATTTTTAAGCAAGTTTTCTTGCATTTTGTTTTGTACTAAAAATCATCGAATTTAGCAATATTTTGACGTTTATCATCCCCATTTCCTTTATGTGATTTAAACAAAATATCATCGAATTAGGCAATATTTTGCCGTTTTTCCACGTTTTTGTGAATTTTTAGTTTATTGTTATTATTTCATTATATATACGAGAAAAATTATGCAAGCACATAATTGATCAGAAAATAACCTTATATACTTCATTTTCAATCATCTACATGTTTCTCGTTAAAATACTGAGTAAGATATTTAAAGGGGAGAAGTTCTGTTTTTATTGCATATGTCGACGTTTCAGCCGGATTAGAACGGCTTTACGTGTACATCTTCCATCGGTAATATAAACCGAAAATTAGGATTATTTTAGTTAATTTTAATGAAAACACATTGATTTTTATAATTTGTATTGGAAGTAACATCTTTTTACGTCTTTTCTAGGGTCTAAAAAATACGAAACGTCGCTCTATGATTCGAAGTTAAAATCCTCAAATTTGGCATAATAATGACTTTTTTCACGATTTTCATGTAGTTTGATATTACGTAAATATATTCATTTTTACCAATATTTCGATACTATTTCATGTAGTATCACGATATGTGATTTGGCTTTCATATCTCAGATTTTCGCATAATATTGCATTTTAAGCAAGTTTTCTTGCATTTTGTTTCGTACTAAAAATCATCGAATTCAGCAATATTTTGACGTTTATCATCCCCTTTTCCTTTATGTGATATAAACAAAATATCATCGAACTAGGCAATATTTTGCTATTTTTCCACGTTTGTGTGAATTTTCTGTTTATTGCTATTAATTCATTAAATATACGATAAAAACGATGCAAACACATAATTGATTAAATATTAACCTTAAACACTTCATTTTCAATCAACTATTTGTTTCTCGTAAAAATACTGAGTAGGATATTGGAAAAGGGAGAAGTTCTGTTTTTATTGCATATATTGACGTGTCAGCCGGAATAGAGAGGTTTTACGTGTACATCTTCCATCGGTAATATAAACGGAAAATCAGGAACATTTTAGTTAATTCTAATGAAAACACATTATAATGACTTAATAATGACTTTTTTCACGTTTTTCATGTAGTTTGATATTACGTAAATATATTAATTTTTACCAATATTTAGATACTATTTCATGTAGTATCACGATATGTGATTTGGCCTTCAAATCTCAGATTTTCGCAAAATATTGCATTTTAAGCAAGTTTTCTTGCATTTTGTTTCGTACTAAAAATCATCGAATTCAGCAATATTTTGACGTTTATCATCCCCTTTTCTTTCATGAGATATAAACAAAATATCTTCGAATTAGGCAATATTTTGCTGTTTTTCCATGTTTGTGTGAATTTTCAGTTTATTGCTATTAATTCAATAAATATACGATAAAAACGATGCAAATACATAATTGATTAGATATTAATCTTAAGCACTTCATTTTCATTCAACTATTTGTTTCATGTTAAAATACTGAGTAAGATATTGGAAAAGGGAGAAGTTCTGTTTTTATTGCATATATCGACGTTTCAGCCGGATTAGAGCGGTTTTACGTGTACATCTTCCATCGGTAATATAAACGGAAAATCAGGAACATTTTAGTTAATTCTAATGAAAACACATTATAATGACTTAATAATGACTTTTTTCACGTTTTTCATGTAGTTTGATATTACGTAAATATATTAATTTTTACCAATATTTCGATACTATTTCATGTAGTATCACGATATGTGATTTGGCCTTCAAATCTCAGATTTTCTCAAAATATTGCATTTTAAGCAAGTTTTCTTGCATTTTGTTTCGTACTAAAAATCATCGAATTCAGCAATATTTTGACGTTTATCATCCCCTTTTCTTTCATGAGATATAAACAAAATATCTTCGAATTAGTCAATATTTTGCTGTTTTTCCACGTTTGTGTGAATTTTCAGTTTATTGCTATTAATTCATTAAATATACGATAAAAACGATGCAAACACATAATTGATTAGATATTAACCTTAAACACTTCATTTTCAATCAACTATTTGTTTCTCGTTAAAATACTGAGTAAGATATTGGAAAAGGGAGAAGTTCTGTTTTTATTGCATATATCGACGTGTCAGCCGGACTAGAGAGGTTTTACGTGTACATCTTCCATCGGTAATATAAACGGAAAATCAGGAACATTTTAGTTAATTCTAATGAAAACACATTATAATGACTTAATAATGACTTTTTTCACGTTTTTCATGCAGTTTGATATTACGTAAATATATTAATTTTTACCAATATTTCGATACTATTTCATATAGTATCACGATATGTGATTTGGCCTACAAATCTCAGATTTTCGCAAAATATTGCATTTTAAGCAAGTTTTCTTTCATTTTGTTTCGTACTAAAAATCATCGAATTCAGCAATATTTTGACGTTTATTATCCCCTTTTCTTTCATGAGATATAAACAAAATATCATCGAATTAGGCAATATTTTGCTGTTTTTCCATGTTTGTGTGAATTTTCAGTTTATTGCTATTAATTCATTAAATATACGATAAAAACGATGCAAATACATAATTGATTAGATATTAACATTAAACACTTCATTTTCAATCAAATATTTGTTTCTCGTTAAAATACTGAGTAAGATATTGGAAAAGGGAGAAGTTCTGTTTTTATTGCATATATCGACGTTTCAGCCGGATTAGAGCGGTTTTACGTGTACATCTTCCATCGGTAATATAAACGGAAAATCATGAACATTTTAGTTAATTCTAATGAAAACACATTGATTTTTATCATTTGTATTTCTTTTCTTGGATCTAAATAATACGAATCCTCGCTCTATAATTTGAAGTTAAAATCCTCAAATATGGTAATATAGTGACTTTTTTCACGTTATTCATGTAGTGTGATTTTACGTATATATATTCGTTTTTACCAATATTTCGATACTACTTCACGTTTTCTCACGATATGTGATTTGGCCTTCAATCTCAGAATTTCGCAAATTTTGCATTTTTAAGCAAGTTTTCTTGCATTTTGTTTTGTACTAAAAATAATCGAATTTAGCAATATTTTGACGTTTATCATCCCCATTTCCTTTATGTGATTTAAACAAAATATCATCGAATTAGGCAATATTTTGCCGTTTTTCCACGTTTTTGTGAATTTTTAGTTTATTGTTATTATTTCATTATATATACGAGAAAAATTATGCAAGCACATAATTGATCAGAAAATAACCTTATATACTTCATTTTCAATCATCTACATGTTTCTCGTTAAAATACTGAGTAAGATATTTAAAGGGGAGAAGTTCTGTTTTTATTGCATATGTCGACGTTTCAGCCGGATTAGAACGGCTTTACGTGTACATCTTCCATCGGTAATATAAACCGAAAATTAGGATTATTTTAGTTAATTTTAATGAAAACACATTGATTTTTATAATTTGTATTGGAAGTAACATCTTTTTACGTCTTTTCTAGGGTCTAAAAAATACGAAACGTCGCTCTATGATTCGAAGTTAAAATCCTCAAATTTGGCATAATAATGACTTTTTTCACGATTTTCATGTAGTTTGATATTACGTAAATATATTCATTTTTACCAATATTTCGATACTATTTCATGTAGTATCACGATATGTGATTTGGCTTTCATATCTCAGATTTTCGCATAATATTGCATTTTAAGCAAGTTTTCTTGCATTTTGTTTCGTACTAAAAATCATCGAATTCAGCAATATTTTGACGTTTATCATCCCCTTTTCCTTTATGTGATATAAACAAAATATCATCGAACTAGGCAATATTTTGCTATTTTTCCACGTTTGTGTGAATTTTCTGTTTATTGCTATTAATTCATTAAATATACGATAAAAACGATGCAAACACATAATTGATTAAATATTAACCTTAAACACTTCATTTTCAATCAACTATTTGTTTCTCGTTAAAATACTGAGTAGGATATTGGAAAAGGGAGAAGTTCTGTTTTTATTGCATATATCGACGTGTCAGCCGGAATAGAGAGGTTTTACGTGTACATCTTCCATCGGTAATATAAACGGAAAATCAGGAACATTTTAGTTAATTCTAATGAAAACACATTATAATGACTTAATAATGACTTTTTTCACGTTTTTCATGTAGTTTGATATTACGTAAATATATTAATTTTTACCAATATTTAGATACTATTTCATGTAGTATCACGATATGTGATTTGGCCTTCAAATCTCAGATTTTCGCAAAATATTGCATTTTAAGCAAGTTTTCTTGCATTTTGTTTCGTACTAAAAATCATCGAATTCAGCAATATTTTGACGTTTATCATCCCCTTTTCTTTCATGAGATATAAACAAAATATCTTCGAATTAGGCAATATTTTGCTGTTTTTCCATGTTTGTGTGAATTTTCAGTTTATTGCTATTAATTCATTAAATATACGATAAAAACGATGCAAATACATAATTGATTAGATATTAATCTTAAGCACTTCATTTTCAATCAACTATTTGTTTCATGTTAAAATACTGAGTAAGATATTGGAAAAGGGAGAAGTTCTGTTTTTATTGCATATATCGACGTTTCAGCCGGATTAGAGCGGTTTTACGTGTACATCTTCCATCGGTAATATAAACGGAAAATCAGGAACATTTTAGTTAATTCTAATGAAAACACATTATAATGACTTAATAATGACTTTTTTCACGTTTTTCATGTAGTTTGATATTATGTAAATATATTAATTTTTACCAATATTTCGATACTATTTCATGTAGTATCACGATATGTGATTTGGCCTTCAAATCTCAGATTTTCTCAAAATATTGCATTTTAAGCAAGTTTTCTTGCATTTTGTTTCGTACTAAAAATCATCGAATTCAGCAATATTTTGACGTTTATCATCCCCTTTTCTTTCATGAGATATAAACAAAATATCTTCGAATTAGTCAATATTTTGCTGTTTTTCCACGTTTGTGTGAATTTTCAGTTTATTGCTATTAATTCATTAAATATACGATAAAAACGATGCAAACACATAATTGATTAGATATTAACCTTAAACACTTCATTTTCAATCAACTATTTGTTTCTCGTTAAAATACTGAGTAAGATATTGGAAAAGGAAGAAGTTCTGTTTTTATTGCATATATCGACGTGTCAGCCGGACTAGAGAGGTTTTACGTGTACATCTTCCATCGGTAATATAAACGGAAAATCAGGAACATTTTAGTTAATTCTAATGAAAACACATTATAATGACTTAATAATGACTTTTTTCACGTTTTTCATGCAGTTTGATATTACGTAAATATATTAATTTTTACCAATATTTCGATACTATTTCATATAGTATCACGATATGTGATTTGGCCTACAAATCTCAGATTTTCGCAAAATATTGCATTTTAAGCAAGTTTTCTTTCATTTTGTTTCGTACTAAAAATCATCGAATTCAGCAATATTTTGACGTTTATTATCCCCTTTTCTTTCATGAGATATAAACAAAATATCATCGAATTAGGCAATATTTTGCTGTTTTTCCATGTTTGTGTGAATTTTCAGTTTATTGCTATTAATTCATTAAATATACGATAAAAACGATGCAAATACATAATTGATTAGATATTAACATTAAACACTTCATTTTCAATCAAATATTTGTTTCTCGTTAAAATACTGAGTAAGATATTGGAAAAGGGAGAAGTTCTGTTTTTATTGCATATATCGACGTTTCAGCCGGATTAGAGCGGTTTTACGTGTACATCTTCCATCGGTAATATAAACGGAAAATCATGAACATTTTAGTTAATTCTAATGAAAACACATTGATTTTTATCATTTGTATTTCTTTTCTTGGATCTAAATAATACGAATCCTCGCTCTATAATTTGAAGTTAAAATCCTCAAATATGGTAATATAGTGACTTTTTTCACGTTATTCATGTAGTGTGATTTTACGTATATATATTCGTTTTTACCAATATTTCGATACTACTTCACGTTTTCTCACGATATGTGATTTGGCCTTCAATCTCAGAATTTCGCAAATTTTGCATTTTTAAGCAAGTTTTCTTGCATTTTGTTTTGTACTAAAAATCATCGAATTTAGCAATATTTTGACGTTTATCATCCCCATTTCCTTTATGTGATTTAAACAAAATATCATCGAATTAGGCAATATTTTGCCGTTTTTCCACGTTTTTGTGAATTTTTAGTTTATTGTTATTATTTCATTATATATACGAGAAAAATTATGCAAGCACATAATTGATCAGAAAATAACCTTATATACTTCATTTTCAATCATCTACATGTTTCTCGTTAAAATACTGAGTAAGATATTTAAAGGGGAGAAGTTCTGTTTTTATTGCATATGTCGACGTTTCAGCCGGATTAGAACGGCTTTACGTGTACATCTTCCATCGGTAATATAAACCGAAAATTAGGATTATTTTAGTTAATTTTAATGAAAACACATTGATTTTTATAATTTGTATTGGAAGTAACATCTTTTTACGTCTTTTCTAGGGTCTAAAAAATACGAAACGTCGCTCTATGATTCGAAGTTAAAATCCTCAAATTTGGCATAATAATGACTTTTTTCACGATTTTCATGTAGTTTGATATTACGTAAATATATTCATTTTTACCAATATTTCGATACTATTTCATGTAGTATCACGATATGTGATTTGGCTTTCATATCTCAGATTTTCGCATAATATTGCATTTTAAGCAAGTTTTCTTGCATTTTGTTTCGTACTAAAAATCATCGAATTCAGCAATATTTTGACGTTTATCATCCCCTTTTCCTTTATGTGATATAAACAAAATATCATCGAACTAGGCAATATTTTGCTATTTTTCCACGTTTGTGTGAATTTTCTGTTTATTGCTATTAATTCATTAAATATACGATAAAAACGATGCAAACACATAATTGATTAAATATTAACCTTAAACACTTCATTTTCAATCAACTATTTGTTTCTCGTAAAAATACTGAGTAGGATATTGGAAAAGGGAGAAGTTCTGTTTTTATTGCATATATTGACGTGTCAGCCGGAATAGAGAGGTTTTACGTGTACATCTTCCATCGGTAATATAAACGGAAAATCAGGAACATTTTAGTTAATTCTAATGAAAACACATTATAATGACTTAATAATGACTTTTTTCACGTTTTTCATGTAGTTTGATATTACGTAAATATATTAATTTTTACCAATATTTAGATACTATTTCATGTAGTATCACGATATGTGATTTGGCCTTCAAATCTCAGATTTTCGCAAAATATTGCATTTTAAGCAAGTTTTCTTGCATTTTGTTTCGTACTAAAAATCATCGAATTCAGCAATATTTTGACGTTTATCATCCCCTTTTCTTTCATGAGATATAAACAAAATATCTTCGAATTAGGCAATATTTTGCTGTTTTTCCATGTTTGTGTGAATTTTCAGTTTATTGCTATTAATTCAATAAATATACGATAAAAACGATGCAAATACATAATTGATTAGATATTAATCTTAAGCACTTCATTTTCATTCAACTATTTGTTTCATGTTAAAATACTGAGTAAGATATTGGAAAAGGGAGAAGTTCTGTTTTTATTGCATATATCGACGTTTCAGCCGGATTAGAGCGGTTTTACGTTTACATCTTCCATCGGTAATATAAACGGAAAATCAGGAACATTTTAGTTAATTCTAATGAAAACACATTATAATGACTTAATAATGACTTTTTTCACGTTTTTCATGTAGTTTGATATTACGTAAATATATTAATTTTTACCAATATTTCGATACTATTTCATGTAGTATCACGATATGTGATTTGGCCTTCAAATCTCAGATTTTCTCAAAATATTGCATTTTAAGCAAGTTTTCTTGCATTTTGTTTCGTACTAAAAATCATCGAATTCAGCAATATTTTGACGTTTATCATCCCCTTTTCTTTCATGAGATATAAACAAAATATCTTCGAATTAGTCAATATTTTGCTGTTTTTCCACGTTTGTGTGAATTTTCAGTTTATTGCTATTAATTCATTAAATATACGATAAAAACGATGCAAACACATAATTGATTAGATATTAACCTTAAACACTTCATTTTCAATCAACTATTTGTTTCTCGTTAAAATACTGAGTAAGATATTGGAAAAGGGAGAAGTTCTGTTTTTATTGCATATATCGACGTGTCAGCCGGACTAGAGAGGTTTTACGTGTACATCTTCCATCGGTAATATAAACGGAAAATCAGGAACATTTTAGTTAATTCTAATGAAAACACATTATAATGACTTAATAATGACTTTTTTCACGTTTTTCATGCAGTTTGATATTACGTAAATATATTAATTTTTACCAATATTTCGATACTATTTCATATAGTATCACGATATGTGATTTGGCCTACAAATCTCAGATTTTCGCAAAATATTGCATTTTAAGCAAGTTTTCTTTCATTTTGTTTCGTACTAAAAATCATCGAATTCAGCAATATTTTGACGTTTATTATCCCCTTTTCTTTCATGAGATATAAACAAAATATCATCGAATTAGGCAATATTTTGCTGTTTTTCCATGTTTGTGTGAATTTTCAGTTTATTGCTATTAATTCATTAAATATACGATAAAAACGATGCAAATACATAATTGATTAGATATTAACATTAAACACTTCATTTTCAATCAAATATTTGTTTCTCGTTAAAATACTGAGTAAGATATTGGAAAAGGGAGAAGTTCTGTTTTTATTGCATATATCGACGTTTCAGCCGGATTAGAGCGGTTTTACGTGTACATCTTCCATCGGTAATATAAACGGAAAATCATGAACATTTTAGTTAATTCTAATGAAAACACATTGATTTTTATCATTTGTATTTCTTTTCTTGGATCTAAATAATACGAATCCTCGCTCTATAATTTGAAGTTAAAATCCTCAAATATGGTAATATAGTGACTTTTTTCACGTTATTCATGTAGTGTGATTTTACGTATATATATTCGTTTTTACCAATATTTCGATACTACTTCACGTTTTCTCACGATATGTGATTTGGCCTTCAATCTCAGAATTTCGCAAATTTTGCATTTTTAAGCAAGTTTTCTTGCATTTTGTTTTGTACTAAAAATCATCGAATTTAGCAATATTTTGACGTTTATCATCCCCATTTCCTTTATGTGATTTAAACAAAATATCATCGAATTAGGCAATATTTTGCCGTTTTTCCTCGTTTTTGTGCATTTTTAGTTTATTGTTATTATTTCATTATATATACGAGAAAAATTATGCAAGCACATAATTGATCAGAAAATAACCTTATATACTTCATTTTCAATCATCTACATGTTTCTCGTTAAAATACTGAGTAAGATATTTAAAGGGGAGAAGTTCTGTTTTTATTGCATATGTCGACGTTTCAGCCGGATTAGAACGGCTTTACGTGTACATCTTCCATCGGTAATATAAACCGAAAATTAGGATTATTTTAGTTAATTTTAATGAAAACACATTGATTTTTATAATTTGTATTGGAAGTAACATCTTTTTACGTCTTTTCTAGGGTCTAAAAAATACGAAACGTCGCTCTATGATTCGAAGTTAAAATCCTCAAATTTGGCATAATAATGACTTTTTTCACGATTTTCATGTAGTTTGATATTACGTAAATATATTCATTTTTACCAATATTTCGATACTATTTCATGTAGTATCACGATATGTGATTTGGCTTTCATATCTCAGATTTTCGCATAATATTGCATTTTAAGCAAGTTTTCTTGCATTTTGTTTCGTACTAAAAATCATCGAATTCAGCAATATTTTGACGTTTATCATCCCCTTTTCCTTTATGTGATATAAACAAAATATCATCGAACTAGGCAATATTTTGCTATTTTTCCACGTTTGTGTAAATTTTCTGTTTATTGCTATTAATTCATTAAATATACGATAAAAACGATGCAAACACATAATTGATTAAATATTAACCTTAAACACTTCATTTTCAATCAACTATTTGTTTCTTGTTAAAATACTGAGTAGGATATTGGAAAAGGGAGAAGTTCTGTTTTTATTGCATATATCGACGTGTCAGCCGGAATAGAGAGGTTTTACGTGTACATCTTCCATCGGTAATATAAACGGAAAATCAGGAACATTTTAGTTAATTCTAATGAAAACACATTATAATGACTTAATAATGACTTTTTTCACGTTTTTCATGTAGTTTGATATTACGTAAATATATTAATTTTTACCAATATTTAGATACTATTTCATGTAGTATCACGATATGTGATTTGGCCTTCAAATCTCAGATTTTCGCAAAATAATGCATTTTAAGCAAGTTTTCTTGCATTTTGTTTCGTACTAAAAATCATCGAATTCAGCAATATTTTGACGTTTATCATCCCCTTTTCTTTCATGAGATATAAACAAAATATCTTCGAATTAGGCAATATTTTGCTGTTTTTCCATGTTTGTGTGAATTTTCAGTTTATTGCTATTAATTCATTAAATATACGATAAAAACGATGCAAATACATAATTGATTAGATATTAATCTTAAGCACTTCATTTTCAATCAACTATTTGTTTCATGTTAAAATACTGAGTAAGATATTGGAAAAGGGAGAAGTTCTGTTTTTATTGCATATATCGACGTTTCAGCCGGATTAGAGCGGTTTAAGTGTACATCTTCCATCGGTAATATAAACGGAAAATCAGGAACATTTTAGTTAATTCTAATGAAAACACATTATAATGACTTAATAATGACTTTTTTCACGTTTTTCATGTAGTTTGATATTACGTAAATATATTAATTTTTACCAATATTTCGATACTATTTCATGTAGTATCACGATATGTGATTTGGCCTTCAAATCTCAGATTTTCTCAAAATATTGCATTTTAAGCAAGTTTTCTTGCATTTTGTTTCGTACTAAAAATCATCGAATTCAGCAATATTTTGACGTTTATCATCCCCTTTTCTTTCATGAGATATAAACAAAATATCTTCGAATTAGGCAATATTTTGCTGTTTTTCCACGTTTGTGTGAATTTTCAGTTTATTGCTATTAATTCATTAAATATACGATAAAAACGATGCAAATACATAATTGATTAGATATTAATCTTAAGCACTTCATTTTCAATCAAATATTTGTTTCTCGTTAAAATACTGAGCAAGATATTGGAAAGGGAAGTTCTGTTTTTATTGCATATAACGACGTTTCAGCCGGATCAGAGCGGTTTTACGTGTACATCTTCCATCGGTAATATAAACGGAAAATCATGAACATTTTAGTTAATTCTAATGAAAACACATTGATTTTTATCATTTGTATGTCTTTTCTTGGATCTAAATAATACGAATCCTCGCTCTATGATTTGAAGTTAAAGTCCTCAAATATGGTAATAAAGTGAATTTTTTCACGTTATTCATGTAGTGTGATTTTACGTATATATATTCGTTTTTACCAATATTTCGATACTACTTCACGTTTTCTCACGATATGTGATTTGGCCTTCAAATCTCAGAATTTCGCAAATTTTGCATTTTTAAGCAAGTTTTCTTGCATTTTGTTTTGTACTAAAAATCATCGAATTTAGCAATATTTTGACCTTTATCATCCCCATTTCCTTTATGTGATTTAAATAAAATATCATCGAATTAGGCAATATTTTGCCGTTTTTCCACGTTTTTGTGAATTTTTAGTTTATTGTTATTATTTCATTATATATACGAGAAAAATTATGCAAGCACATAATTGATCAGAAAATAACCTTAAATACTTCATTTTCAATCATCTATATGTTTCTTGTTAAAATACTGAGTAAGATATTTAAAAGGAGAGAAGTTCTGTTTTTATTGCATATATCGACGTTTCAGCCGGATTAGAATGGTTTTACGTGTACATCTTACATCGGTAATATAAACCGAAAATCAGGATTATTTTAGTTAATATTAATGAAAACACATTGATTTTTATCATTTGTATTGGAAGCAACATCTTTATACGTCTTTTCCAGGGTCTATAAAATACGAAACGTCGCTTTATGATTCGAAGTTAAAATCCTCAAATTTGGCATAATAATGACTTTTTTCACGATTTTCATGTAGTTTGATATTGATATATATTCATTTTTACCAATATTTCGATACTATTTCATGTAGTATCACGATATGTGATTTGTCTTTCATATCTCAGATTTTCGCATAATATTGCATTTTAAGCAAGTTTTCTTGCATTTTGTTTCGTACTAAAAATCATCGAATTCAGCAATATTTTGACGTTTATCATCCCCCTTTTCCTTTATGTGATATAAACAAAATATCATCGAATTAGGCAATATTTTGCTATTTTTCTACGTTTGTGTGAATTTTCTGTTTATTGCTATTAATTCATTAAATATACGATAAAAACGATGCAAACACTTAATTGATTAGATATTAACCTTAAACACTTCATTTTCAATCAACTATTTGTTTCTCGTTAAAATACTGAGTAAGATATTGGAAAAGGGAGTAGTTCTGTTTTTATTGCATTTATCGACGTGTCAGCCGGAATAAAGAGGTTTTACGTGTACATCTTCCTTCGGTAATATAAACGGAAAATCAGGAACATTTTAGTTAATTCTAATGAAAACACATTATAATGACTTAATAATGACTTTTTTCACGTTTTTCATGTAGTTTGATATTACGTAAATATATTAATTTTTACCAATATTTCGATACTATTTCATGTAGTATCACGATATGTGATTTGGCCTACAAATCTCAGATTTTCGCAAAATATTGCATTTTAAGCAAGTTTTCTTGCATTTTGTTTCGTACTAAAAATCATCGAATTCAGCAATATTTTGACGTTTATCATCCCTTTTTCTTTCATGAGATATAAACAAAATATCATCGAATTAGGCAATATTTTGCTGTTTTTCCACGTTTGTGTGAATTTTCAGTTTATTGCTATTAATTCATTAAATATACGATAAAAACGATGCAAATACATAATTGATTAGATATTAATCTTAAGCACTTCATTTTCAATCAACTATTTGTTTCATGTTAAAATACTGAGTAAGATATTGGAAAAGGGAGAAGTTCTGTTTTTATTGCATATATCGACGTTTCAGCCGGATTAGAGCGGTTTTACGTTTACATCTTCCATCGGTAATATAAACGGAAAATCAGGAACATTTTAGTTAATTCTAATGAAAACACATTGATTTTTATGATTTGTATGTCTTTTCTTGGATCTAAATAATACGAATCCTCGCTCTATGATTTGAAGTTAAAATCCTCAAATATGGTAATATAGTGACTTTTTTCACGTTATTCATGTAGTGTGATTTTACGTATATATATTCGTTTTTACCAATATTTCGATACTACTTCACGTTTTCTCACGATATGTGATTTGGCCTTCAAATCTCAGAATTTCGCAAATTTTGCATTTTTAAGCAAGTTTTCTTGCATTTTGTTTTGTACTAAAAATCATCGAATTTAGCAATATTTTGACGTTTATCATCCCCATTTCCTTTATGTGATTTAAACAAAATATCATCGAATTAGGCAATATTTTCCCGTTTTTCCACGTTTTTGTGAATTTTTAGTTTATTGTTATTATTTCATTATATATACGAGAAAAATTATGCAAGCACATAATTTATCAGAAAATAACCTTATATACTTCATTTTCAATCATCTACATGTTTCTCGTTAAAATACTGAGTAAGATATTTAAAGGGGAGAAGTTCTGTTTTTATTGCATATATCGACGTTTCAGCCGGATTAGAACGGCTTTACGTGTACATCTTCCATCGGTAATATAAACCGAAAATTAGGATTATTTTAGTTAATTTTAATGAAAACACATTGATTTTTATAATTTGTATTGGAAGCAACATCTTTATACGTCTTTTCTAGAGTCTAAAAAATACGAAACGTCGCTCTATGATTCGAAGTTAAAATCCTCAAATTTGTTATAATAATGACTTTTTTTCACGTTTTTCATGTAGTTTGATATTACGTAAATATATTCATTTTTACCAATATTTCGATACTATTTCATGTAGTATCACAATATGTGATTTGGCTTTCATATCTCAGATTTTCGCATAATATTGCATTTTAAGCAAGTTTTCTTGCATTTTGTTTCGTAATAAAAATCATCGAATTCAGCAATATTTTGACGTTTATCATCCCCTTTTCTTTTATGTGATATAAACAAAATATCATCGAATTATGCAATATTTTGCTGTTTTTCCACGTTTTTGTGAATTTTCAGTTTATTGCTATTAATTCATTAAATATACGATAAAAACGATGCAAACACATAATTGATTAGATATTAACCTTAAACACTTCATTTTCAATCAACTATTTGTTTCTCGTTAAAATACTGAGTAAGATATTGGAGAAGGGAGAAGTTCTGTTTTTATTGCATATATCGACGTGTCAGCCGGACTAGAGAGGTTTTACGTGTACATCTTCCATCGGTAATATAAACGGAAAATCAGGAACATTTTAGTTAATTCTAATGAAAACACGTTATAATGACTTAATAATGACTTTTTTCACGTTTTTCATGTAGTTTGATATTACGTAAATATATTAATTTTTACCAATATTTCGATACTATTTCATATAGTATCACGATATGTGATTTGGCCTACAAATCTCAGATTTTCGCAAAATATTGCATTTTAAGCAAGTTTTCTTGCATTTTGTTTCGTACTAAAAATCATCGAATTCAGCAATATTTTGACGTTTATTATCCCCTTTTCTTTCATGAGATATAAACAAAATATCATCGAATTAGGCAATATTTTGCTGTTTTTCCATGTTTGTGTGAATTTTCAGTTTATTGCTATTAATTCATTAAATATACGATAAAAACGATGCAAATACATAATTGATTAGATATTAACATTAAACACTTCATTTTCAATCAAATATTTGTTTCTCGTTAAAATACTGAGTAAGATATTGGAAAAGGGAGAAGTTCTGTTTTTATTGCATATATCGACGTTTCAGCCGGATTAGAGCGGTTTTACGTGTACATCTTCCATCGGTAATATAAACGGAAAATCATGAACATTTTAGTTAATTCTAATGAAAACACATTGATTTTTATCATTTGTATGTCTTTTCTTGGATCTAAATAATACGAATCCTCGCTCTATGATTTGAAGTTAAAATCCTCAAATATGGTAATAAAGTGAATTTTTTCACGTTATTCATGTAGTGTGATTTTACGTATATATATTCGTTTTTACCAATATTTCGATACTACTTCACGTTTTCTCACGATATGTGATTTGGCCTTCAAATCTCAGAATTTCGCAAATTTTGCATTTTTAAGCAAGTTTTCTTGCATTTTGTTTTGTACTAAAAATCATCGAATTTAGCAATATTTTGACCTTTATCATCCCCATTTCCTTTATGTGATTTAAATAAAATATCATCGAATTAGGCAATATTTTGCCGTTTTTCCACGTTTTTGTGAATTTTTAGTTTATTGTTATTATTTCATTATATATACGAGAAAAATTATGCAAGCACATAATTGATCAGAAAATAACCTTAAATACTTCATTTTCAATCATCTATATGTTTCTTGTTAAAATACTGAGTAAGATATTTAAAAGGAGAGAAGTTCTGTTTTTATTGCATATATCGACGTTTCAGCCGGATTAGAATGGTTTTACGTGTACATCTTACATCGGTAATATAAACCGAAAATCAGGATTATTTTAGTTAATATTAATGAAAACACATTGATTTTTATTATTTGTATTGGAAGCAACATCTTTTTACGTCTTTTCCAGGGTCTATAAAATACGAAACGTCGCTTTATGATTCGAAGTTAAAATCCTCAAATTTGGCATAATAATGACTTTTTTCACGATTTTCATGTAGTTTGATATTGATATATATTCATTTTTACCAATATTTCGATACTATTTCATGTAGTATCACGATATGTGATTTGTCTTTCATATCTCAGATTTTCGCATAATATTGCATTTTAAGCAAGTTTTCTTGCATTTTGTTTCGTACTAAAAATCATCGAATTCAGCAATATTTTGACGTTTATCATCCCCTTTTCCTTTATGTGATATAAACAAAATATCATCGAATTAGGCAATATTTTGCTGTTTTTCTACGTTTGTGTGAATTTGCTGTTTATTGCTATTAATTCATTAAATATACGATAAAAACGATGCAAACACATAATTGATTAGATATTAACCTTAAACACTTCATTTTCAATCAACTATTTGTTTCTCGTTAAAATACTGAGTAAGATATTGGAAAAGGGAGAAGTTCTGTTTTTATTGCATATATCGACGTGTCAGCCGGAATAAAGAGGTTTTACGTGTACATCTTCCTTCGGTAATATAAACGGAAAATCAGGAACATTTTAGTTAATTCTAATGAAAACACATTATAATGACTTAATAATGACTTTTTTCACGTTTTTCATGTAGTTTGATATTACGTAAATAAATTAATTTTTACCAATATTTCGATACTATTTCATGTAGTATCACGATATGTGATTTGGCCTACAAATCTCAGATTTTCGCAAAATATTGCATTTTAAGCAAGTTTTCTTGCATTTTGTTTCGTACTAAAAATCATCGAATTCAGCAATATTTTGACGTTTATCATCCCTTTTTCTTTCATGAGATATAAACAAAATATCATCGAATTAGGCAATATTTTGCTGTTTTTCCACGTTTGTGTGAATTTTCAGTTTATTGCTATTAATTCATTAAATATACGATAAAAACGATGCAAATACATAATTGATTAGATATTAATCTTAAGCACTTCATTTTCAATCAACTATTTGTTTCATGTTAAAATACTGAGTAAGATATTGGAAAAGGGAGAAGTTCTGTTTTTATTGCATATATCGACGTTTCAGCCGGATTAGAGCGGTTTTACGTGTACATCTTCCATCGGTAATATAAACGGAAAATCATGAACATTTTAGTTAATTCTAATGAAAACACATTGATTTTTATCATTTGTATTTCTTTTCTTGGATCTAAATAATACGAATCCTCGCTCTATGATTTGAAGTTAAAATCCTCAAATATGGTAATATAGTGACTTTTTTCACGTTATTCATGTAGTGTGATTTTACGTATATATATTCGTTTTTAATAATATTTCGATACTACTTCACGTTTTCTCACGATATGTGATTTGGCCTTCAAATCTCAGAATTTCGCAAATTTTGCATTTTTAAGCAAGTTTTCTTGCATTTTGTTTTGTACTAAAAATCATCGAATTTAGCAATATTTTGACGTTTATCATCCCCATTTCCTTTATGTGATTTAAACAAAATATCATCGAATTAGGCAATATTTTGCCGTTTTTCCACGTTTTTGTGAACTTTTAGTTTATTGTTATTATTTCATTATATATACGAGAAAAGTTATGCAAGCACATAATTGATCAGAAAATAACCTTAAATACTTCATTTTCAATCATCTATATGTTTCTCGTTAAAATACTGAGTAAGATATTTAAAAGGAGAGAAGTTCTGTTTTTATTGCATATATCGACGTTTCAGCTGGATTAGAATGGTTTTACTTGTACATCTTCCATCGGTAATATAAACCGAAAATGAGGATTATTTTAGTTAATATTAATGAAAACACATTGATTTTTATAATTTGTATTGGAAGCAACATCTTTATACGTCTTTTCTAGGGTCTAAAAAATACGAAACGTCGCTCTATGATTCGAAGTTAAAATCCTCAAATTTGGTATAATAATGACTTTTTTCACGTTTTTCATGTAGTTTGATATTACGTAAATATTTTAATTTTTACCAATATTTCGATACTATTTCATGTAGTATCACGATATGTGATTTGGCTTTCATATCTCAGATTTTCGCATAATATTGCATTTTCAGCAAGTTTTCTTGCATTTTGTTTCGTACTAAAAATCATCGAATTCAGCAATATTTTCACGTTTATCATCCCCTTTTCCTTTATGTGATATAAACAAAATATCATCGAATTAGGCAATATTTTGCAGTTTTTCCACATTTGTGTGAATTTTTTGTCTATTGCTATTAATTCATTAAATATACGATAAAACCGATGCAAACACATAATTGATTAGATATTAACCTTAAACACTTCATTTTCAATCAACTATTTGTTTCTCGTTAAAATACTGAGTAAGATATTGGAAAAGGGAGAAGTTCTGTTTTTATTGCATATATCGACGTTTCAGCTGGATTAGAGCGGTTTTACGTGTACATCTTCCATCGGTAATATAAACGGAAAATCAGGAACATTTTAGGTAATTCTAATGAAAACACATTGATTTTTATCATTTGTATGTCTTTTCTTAGATCTAAATAATACGAATCCTAATTTGACCTATATCATCCCCTTTTCCTTTATGTGATTTAAAAAAATATCATCGAATTAGGCAGTTGTTCCACGTGTTTGACAATTTTCAGTTTATTGTTATTATTTCATTAATATACGATAAAAATTATACAAACTCATAATTGATCAGAAAATAACCTTAAATACTTCATTTTCAATCATCTATTTGTTTCTCGTTAAAATACTGAGTAAGATATTGAAAAGGGGAGAAGTTCTCTTTTTATTGCATATATCGACGTTTCAGCCGGATTTGAATGGTTTTACGTGTGCATCTTCCATCGGTAATATAAACCGAAAATCAGGAACATTTTAGTTAATTTTAATGGAAACACATTGATTTTTATCATTTGTATTGGAAGCAACATCTTTATACGTCTTTTCTAGGGTCTAAAAAATACGAAACGTCGCTCTATGATTCGAAGTTAAAATTCTCAAATTTGGTATAATTATGACTTTTTTCACGTTTTTCTTGTAGTTTGATATTACGTAAATATATTAATTTTACCAATATTTCGATACTATTTCATGTAGTATCACGATATGTGATTTGGCTTTCAAATCTCAGATTTTCGCATAATATTGCATTTTAAGCAAGTTTTCTTGCATTTTGTTTCGAACTAAAAATCATCGAATTCAGCAATATTTTGACGTTTATCATCCCTTTTCCTTTATGTGATATAAACAAAATATCATAGATTTATGCAATATTTTGCTGTTTTTCCACGTTTTTGTGAATTTTCAATTTATAGCTTTTAATTCAATAAATATACGATTAAAATGATGCAAACACATAATTGATTAGAAATTTACCTTATACACTTCATTTTCAATCAACTATTTGTTTCTCGTTAAAATACTGAGTAAGATATTGGAAAGGGAAGAAGTTCTGTTTTTATTGCATATATCGACGTTTCAGCCGGATTAGAGCGGTTTTACTTGTACATCTTCCATCGGTAATATTAACGGAAAATCAGGAACATTTTAGTTAATTCTAATGAAAACACATTGATTTTTATCATTTGTATTGGAAACAACATTGTCATATGTCTTTTCTTGGATCTAAACAATACGAAACCTCGCTCTATGATTTGAAGTTAAAATCTTAAAAAATGGTAATATAGTGACTTTTTTCACGTTATTCATGTAGTGTGATTTTACGTATATATATTCGTTTTTACCAATATTTCGATACTACTTCATATTTTCTCACGATATGTGATTTGGCCTTCGTATCTCAGAATTTCGCAAATTTTGCATTTTTAAGCAAGTTTTCTTGCATTTTGTTTTGTACTAAAAATCATCGAATTTAGCAATATTATGACCTTTATCATCCCCTTTTCTTTTATGTGATTTAAACAAAATATCATCGAATTAGGCAATATTTTGCCGTTTTTCCACGTTTTTCTGAATTTTTAGTTTATTGTTATTATTTCATTATATATACGAGAAAAATTATGCAAGCACATAATTGATCAGAAAATAACCTTAAATACTTCATTTCAATCATCTATATGTTTCTCATTAAAATACTGAGTAAGAAGGGGAGAAGTTCTGTTTTTATTGCATATATCGACGTTTCAGCCGGATTAGAACGGTTTTACGTGTACATCTTCCATCGGTAATATAAACCAAAAATCAGGAATATTTTAGTTAATATTAATGAAAACACATTGATTTTTATAATTTGTATTGGAAGCAACATCTTTATACGTCTTTTCTAGGGTCTAAAAAATACGAAACGTCGCTCAATGATTCGAAGTTAAAATCCTCAAATTTGGTATAATAATGACTTTTTTCACGTTTTTCATGTAGTTTGATATTACGTAAATATATTCATTTTTACCAATATTTCGATACTATTTCATGTAGTATCACGATATGTAATTTGGCTTTCATATCTCAGATTTTCGCATAATATTGCATTTTAAGCAAGTTTTCTTGCATTTTGTTTCGTACTAAAAATCATCGAATTCAGCAATATTTTGACGTTTATCATCCCCTTTTCCTTTATGTGATATAAACAAAATATCATTGAATTAGGCAATATTTTGCTGTTTTTCCACGTTTGTGTGAATTTTCAGTTTATTGCTATTAATTCATTAAATATACGATAAAAATGATGCAAACACATAATTGATTAGATATTAACCTTAAACACTTCATTTTCAATCAAATATTTGTTTCTCGTTAAAATACTGAGTAAGATATTGGAAAAGGGAGAAGTTCTGTTTTTATTGCATATATCGACGTTTCAGCTGGATTAGAGCGGTTTTACGTGTACATCTTCCATCGGTAATATAAATGGAAAATCAGGAACATTTTAGTTAATTCTAATGAAAACACATTGATTTTTATCATTTGTATGTCTTTTCTTGGATCTAAATAATACGAATCCTCGCTCTATGATTTGAAGTTAAAATCCTCAAATATTGTAATATAGTGACTTTTTTCACGTTATTCATGTAGTGTGATTTTACGTATATATATTCGTTTTTACCAATATTTCGATACTACCTCACGTTTTCTCACGATATGTGATTTGGCCTTCAAATCTTAGAATTTCGCAAATTTTGCATTTTTAAGCAAGTTTTCTTGCATTTTGTTTTGTACTAAAAATCATCGAATTTAGCAACATTTTGACCTTTATCATCCCCTTTTCCTTTATGTGATTTAAAAAAAAATATCATCGAATTAGGCAATATTTTGCCGTTTTTCCACGTTTTTGTGAATTTTTAGTTTATTGTTATTATTTCATTATATATACGAGAAAAATTATGCAAGCACATAATTGATCAGAAAATAACCTTAAATACTTCATTTTCAATCATCTATATGTTTTTCGTTAAAATACTGAGTAAGATATTTAAAAGGGGAGAAGTTCTGCTTTTATTGCATATATCGACGTTTCAGCCGGATTAGAACGGTTTTACGTGTACATCTTCCATCGGTAATATAAACCGAAAATCAGGAACTTTTTAGTTAATTTTAATGAAAACACATTGATTTTTATCATTTGTATTGGAAGCAACATCTTTATACGTCTTTTCTAGGGTCTAAAAAATACGAAACGTCGCTCTATGATTCGAAGTTAAAATTCTCAAATTTGGTATAATTATGACTTTTTTCACGTTTTTCATGTAGTTTGATATTACGTAAATATATTCATTTTACCAATATTTCGATACTATTTCATGTAGTATCACGATATGTGATTTGGCTTTCAAATCTCAGATTTTCGCATAATATTGCATTTTAAGCAAGTTTTCTTGCATTTTGTTTCGTACTAAAAATCATCGAATTCAGCAATATTTTGACGTTTATCATCCCTTTTCCTTTATGTGATATAAACAAAATATCATTGAATTAGGCAATATTTTGCTGTTTTTCCACGTTTGTGTGAATTTTCAGTTTATTGCTATTAATTCATTAAATATACTATAAAAATGATGCAAATTCATAATTGATTTGATATTAACCTTAAACACTTCATTTTCAATCAACTATTTGTTTCTCGTTAAAATACTGAGTAAGATATTGTAAAAGGGAGAAGTTCTGTTTTTATTGCATATATTGATCGACGTTTCAGCCGGATTAGAGCGGTTTTACGTGTACATCTTCCATCGGTAATATAAACGGAAAATCAGGAACATTTTAGTTATTTGTAATGAAAACACATTGATTTTTATCATTTGTATGTCTTTTCTTGGATCTAAATAATACGAATCCTCGTTCTATGATTTGAAGTTAAAATCCTCAAAAATGGTAATATAGTGACTTTTTTCACGTTATTCATGTAGTGTGATTTTTCGTATATATATTCGTTTTTACCAATATTTCGATACTACTTCACGTTTTCTCACGATATGTGATTTGGCCTTCAAATCTCAGAATTTTGCAAATTTGGCATTTTTAAGCAAGTTTTCTTGCATTTTATTTTGTACTAAAAATCATCGAATTTAGCAATATTTTGACCTTTATCATCCCCATTTCATATATGTGATTAAAACAAAATTTCATCGAATTAGGCAATATTTTGCCGTTTTTCCACGTTTTTGTGAATTTTTAGTTTATTGATACTATTTCATTATATATACGAGAAAAATTATGCAAGCACATAATTGATCAGGAATTAACCTTAAATACTTCATTTTCAATCATCTACATGTTTCTTGTTAAAATACTGAGTAAGATATTTAAAAGGGGAGAAGTTCTGTTTTTATTGCATATATCGACGTTTCAGCCGGATTAGAATGGTTTTGCGTGTACATCTTCCATCGGTAATATAAACCGAAAATCAAGATTATTTTATTTAATATTTATGAAAACACATTGATTTTTATCATTTGTATTGGAAGCAACATCTTTATACGTCTTTTCCAGGGTCTAAAAAATACGAAACGTCGCTTTATGATTCGAAGTTAAAATCCTCAAATTTGGCATAATAATGACTTTTTTCACGATTTTCATGTAGTTTGATATTGATATATATTCATTTTTACCAATATTTCGATACTATTTCATGTAGTATCACGATATGTGATTTGGCTTTCATATCTCAGATTTTCGCATAATATTGCATTTTAAGCAAGTTTTCTTGCATTTTGTTTCGTACTTAAAATCATCGAATTCAGCAATATTTTGACGTTTATCATCCCCCTTTTCCTTTATGTGATATAAACAAAATATCATCGAATTAGGCAATATTTTGCTGTTTTTCCACATTTGTGTGAATTTTTTGTTTATTGCTATTAATTCATTAAATATACGATAAAAACGATGCAAACACATAATTGATTAGATATTAACCTTAAACACTTCATTTTCAATCAACTATTTGTTTCTCGTTAAAATATTGAGTAAGATATGGGAAAAGGGAAAAGTTCTGTTTTTATTGCATATATCGACGTTTCAGCCGGATTAGAGCGGTTTTACGTGTACATCTTCCATCGGTAATATAAACGGAAAATCAGGAACATTTTAGTTAATTCTAATGAAAACACATTGATTTTTATCATTTGTATGTCTTTTCTTAGATCTAAATAATACGAATCCTAATTTGACCTATATCATCCCCTTTTCCTTTATGTGATTTAAAAAAATATCATCGAATTAGGCAGTTGTTCCACGTGTTTGAGAATTTTCAGTTTATTGTTATTATTTCATTAATATACGATAAAAATTATACAAACTCATAATTGATCAGAAAATAACCTTAAATACTTCATTTTCAATCATCTATTTGTTTCTCGTTAAAATACTGAGTAAGATATTGAAAAGGGGAGAAGTTCTCTTTTTATTGCATATATCGACGTTTCAGCCGGATTTGAACGGTTTTACGTGTGCATCTTCCATCGGTAATATAAACCGAAAATCAGGAACATTTTAGTTAATTCTAATGAAAACACATTGATTTTTATCATTTGTATTGGAAGCAACATCTTTATACGTCTTTTCTAGGGTCTAAAAAATACGAAACGTCGCTCTATGATTCGAAGTTAAAATTCTCAAATTTGGTATAATTATGACTTTTTTCACGTAGTTTGATATTACGTAAATATATTAATTTTACCAATATTTCGATACTATTTCATGTAGTATCACGATATGTGATTTGGCTTTCAAATCTCAGATTTTCGCATAATATTGCATTTTAAGCAAGTTTTCTTGCATTTTGTTTCGAACTAAAAATCATCGAATTCAGCAATATTTTGACGTTTATCATCCCTTTTCCTTCATGTGATATAAACAAAATATCATCGAATTATGCAATATTTTGCTGTTTTTCCACGTTTTTGTGAATTTTCAATTTATTGCTTTTAATTCAATAAATATACGATTAAAATGATGCAAACACATAATTGATTAGAAATTTACCTTATACACTTCATTTTCAATCAACTATTTGTTTCTCGTTAAAATACTGAGTAAGATATTGGAAAGGGAAGAAGTTCTGTTTTTATTGCATATATCGACGTTTCAGCCGGATTAGAGCGGTTATACGTGTACATCTTCCATCGGTAATATTAACGGAAAATCAGGAACATTTTAGTTAATTCTAATGAAAACACATTGATTTTTATCATTTGTATTGGAAACAACATTGTCATGTGTCTTTTCTTGGATCTAAACAATACGGAACCTCGCTCTATGATTTGAAGTTAAAATCCTCAAAAATGGTAATATAGTGACTTTTTTCACGTTATTCATGTAGTGTGATTTTACGTATATATATTTGTTTTTACCAATATTTCGATACTACTTCATATTTTCTCACGATATTTGATTTGGCCTTCATATCTCAGAATTTCGCAAATTTTGCATTTTTAAGCAAGTTTTCTTGCATTTTGTTTTGTACTAAAAATCATCGAATTTAGCAATATTTTGACCTTTATCATCCCCTTTTCTTTTATGTGATTTAAACAAAATATCATCGAACTAGGCAATATTTTGCCGTTTTTCCACGTTTTTGTGAATTTTTAGTTTATTGTTATTATTTCATTATATATACGAGAAAAATTATGCAAGCACATAATTGATCAGAAAATAACCTTAAATACTTCATTTCAATCATCTATATGTTTCTCGTTAAAATACTGAGTAAGATATTTAAAAGGGGAGAAGTTCTGTTTTTATTGCATATATCGAAGTTTCAGCCGGATTAGAACGGTTTTACGTGTACATCTTCCAACGGTAATATAAACCGAAAATCAGGATTATTTTAGTTAATTTTAATGAAAACACATTGATTTTTATAATTTGTATTGGAAGCAACATCTTTATACGTCTTTTCTAGGGTCTAAAAAATACGAAACGTCGCTCTATGATTCGAAGGTAAAATTTTCAAATATTGTATAATAATGACTTTTTTCACGTTTTTCATGTAGTTTGATATTACGTAAATATATTCATTTTTACCAATATTTCGATACTATTTCATGTAGTATCACGATATGTGATTTGGCTTTCATATCTCAGATTTTCGCATAATATTTCATTTTAAGCAAGTTTTCTTGCATTTTGTTTCGTACTAAAAATCATCGAATTCTGCAATATTTTGACGTTTATCATCCCCTTTTCCTTTATGTGATATAAACAAAATATCATCGAATTAGGCAATATTTTGCTGTTTTTCCACGTTTGTGTGAATTTTCAGTTTATTGCTATTAATTCATTAAATATACGATAAAAATGATGCAAACACATAATTGATTAGATATTAACCTTAAACACTTCATTTTCAATCAACTATTTGTTTCTCGTTAAAATATTGAGTAAGATATGGGAAAAGGGAAAAGTTCTGTTTTTATTGCATATATCGACGTTTCAGCCGGATTAGAGCGGTTTTACGTGTACATCTTCCATCGGTAATATAAACGGAAAATCAGGAACATTTTAGTTAATTCTAATGAAAACACATTGATTTTTATCATTTGTATGTCTTTTCTTAGATCTAAATAATACGAATCCTAATTTGACCTATATCATCCACTTTTCCTTTATGTGATTTAAAAAAATATCATCGAATTAGGCAGTTGTTCCACGTGTTTGAGAATTTTCAGTTTATTGTTATTATTTCATTAATATACGATAAAAATTATACAAACTCATAATTGATCAGAAAATAACCTTAAATACTTCATTTTCAATCATCTATTTGTTTCTCGTTAAAATACTGAGTAAGATATTGAAAAGGGGAGAAGTTCTCTTTTTATTGCATATATCGACGTTTCAGCCGGATTTGAACGGTTTTACGTGTGCATCTTCCATCGGTATTATAAACCGAAAATCAGGAACATTTTAGTTAATTTTAATGAAAACACATTGATTTTTATCATTTGTATTGGAAGCAACATCTTTATACGTCTTTTCTAGGGTCTAAAAAATACGAAACGTCGCTCTATGATTCGAAGTTAAAATTCTCAAATTTGGTATAATTATGACTTTTTTCACGTAGTTTGATATTACGTAAATATATTAATTTTACCAATATTTCGATACTATTTCATGTAGTATCACGATATGTGATTTGGCTTTCAAATCTCAGATTTTCGCATAATATTGCATTTTAAGCAAGTTTTCTTGCATTTTGTTTCGAACTAAAAATCATCGAATTCAGCAATATTTTGACGTTTATCATCCCTTTTCCTTCATGTGATATAAACAAAATATCATCGAATTATGCAATATTTTGCTGTTTTTCCACGTTTTTGTGAATTTTCAATTTATTGCTTTTAATTCAATAAATATACGATTAAAATGATGCAAACACATAATTGATTAGAAATTTACCTTATACACTTCATTTTCAATCAACTATTTGTTTCTCGTTAAAATACTGAGTAAGATATTGGAAAGGGAAGAAGTTCTGTTTTTATTGCATATATCGACGTTTCAGCCGGATTAGAGCGGTTATACGTGTACATCTTCCATCGGTAATATTAACGGAAAATCAGGAACATTTTAGTTAATTCTAATGAAAACACATTGATTTTTATCATTTGTATTGGAAACAACATTGTCATGTGTCTTTTCTTGGATCTAAACAATACGGAACCTCGCTCTATGATTTGAAGTTAAAATCCTCAAAAATGGTAATATAGTGACTTTTTTCACGTTATTCATGTAGTGTGATTTTACGTATATATATTTGTTTTTACCAATATTTCGATACTACTTCATATTTTCTCACGATATTTGATTTGGCCTTCATATCTCAGAATTTCGCAAATTTTGCATTTTTAAGCAAGTTTTCTTGCATTTTGTTTTGTACTAAAAATCATCGAATTTAGCAATATTTTGACCTTTATCATCCCCTTTTCTTTTATGTGATTTAAACAAAATATCATCGAACTAGGCAATATTTTGCCGTTTTTCCACGTTTTTGTGAATTTTAAGTTTATTGTTATTATTTCATTATATATACGAGAAAAATTATGCAAGCACATAATTGATCAGAAAATAACCTTAAATACTTCATTTCAATCATCTATATGTTTCTCGTTAAAATACTGAGTAAGATATTTAGAAGGGGAGAAGTTCTGTTTTTATTGCATATATCGAAGTTTCAGCCGGATTAGAACGGTTTTACGTGTACATCTTCCAACGGTAATATAAACCGAAAATCAGGATTATTTTAGTTAATTTTAATGAAAACACATTGATTTTTATAATTTGTATTGGAAGCAACATCTTTATACGTCTTTTCTAGGGTCTAAAAAATACGAAACGTCGCTCTATGATTCGAAGGTAAAATTTTCAAATATTGTATAATAATGACTTTTTTCACGTTTTTCATGTAGTTTGATATTACGTAAATATATTCATTTTTACCAATATTTCGATACTATTTCATGTAGTATCACGATATGTGATTTGGCTTTCATATCTCAGATTTTCGCATAATATTTCATTTTAAGCAAGTTTTCTTGCATTTTGTTTCGTACTAAAAATCATCGAATTCTGCAATATTTTGACGTTTATCATCCCCTTTTCCTTTATGTGATATAAACAAAATATCATCGAATTAGGCAATATTTTGCTGTTTTTCCACGTTTGTGTGAATTTTCAGTTTATTGCTATTAATTCATTAAATATACGATAAAAATGATGCAAACACATAATTGATTAGATATTAACCTTAAACACTTCATTTTCAATCAACTATTTGTTTCTCGTTAAAATATTGAGTAAGATATGGGAAAAGGGAAAAGTTCTGTTTTTATTGCATATATCGACGTTTCAGCCGGATTAGAGCGGTTTTACGTGTACATCTTCCATCGGTAATATAAACGGAAAATCAGGAACATTTTAGTTAATTCTAATGAAAACACATTGATTTTTATCATTTGTATGTCTTTTCTTAGATCTAAATAATACGAATCCTAATTTGACCTATATCATCCACTTTTCCTTTATGTGATTTAAAAAAATATCATCGAATTAGGCAGTTGTTCCACGTGTTTGAGAATTTTCAGTTTATTGTTATTATTTCATTAATATACGATAAAAATTATACAAACTCATAATTGATCAGAAAATAACCTTAAATACTTCATTTTCAATCATCTATTTGTTTCTCGTTAAAATACTGAGTAAGATATTGAAAAGGGGAGAAGTTCTCTTTTTATTGCATATATCGACGTTTCAGCCGGATTTGAACGGTTTTACGTGTGCATCTTCCATCGGTATTATAAACCGAAAATCAGGAACATTTTAGTTAATTTTAATGAAAACACATTGATTTTTATCATTTGTATTGGAAGCAACATCTTTATACGTCTTTTCTAGGGTCTAAAAAATACGAAACGTCGCTCTATGATTCGAAGTTAAAATTCTCAAATTTGGTATAATTATGACTTTTTTCACGTAGTTTGATATTACGTAAATATATAAATTTTACCAATATTTCGATACTATTTCATGTAGTATCACGATATGTGATTTGGCTTTCAAATCTCAGATTTTCGCATAATATTGCATTTTAAGCAAGTTTTCTTGCATTTTGTTTCGAACTAAAAATCATCGAATTCAGCAATATTTTGACGTTTATCATCCCTTTTCCTTCATGTGATATAAACAAAATATCATCGAATTATGCAATATTTTGCTGTTTTTCCACGTTTTTGTGAATTTTCAATTTATTGCTTTTAATTCAATAAATATACGATTAAAATGATGCAAACACATAATTGATTAGAAATTTACCTTATACACTTCATTTTCAATCAACTATTTGTTTCTCGTTAAAATACTGAGTAAGATATTGGAAAGGGAAGAAGTTCTGTTTTTATTGCATATATCGACGTTTCAGCCGGATTAGAGCGGTTATACGTGTACATCTTCCATCGGTAATATTAACGGAAAATCAGGAACATTTTAGTTAATTCTAATGAAAACACATTGATTTTTATCATTTGTATTGGAAACAACATTGTCATGTGTCTTTTCTTGGATCTAAACAATACGGAACCTCGCTCTATGATTTGAAGTTAAAATCCTCAAAAATGGTAATATAGTGACTTTTTTCACGTTATTCATGTAGTGTGATTTTACGTATATATATTTGTTTTTACCAATATTTCGATACTACTTCATATTTTCTCACGATATTTGATTTGGCCTTCATATCTCAGAATTTCGCAAATTTTGCATTTTTAAGCAAGTTTTCTTGCATTTTGTTTTGTACTAAAAATCATCGAATTTAGCAATATTTTGACCTTTATCATCCCCTTTTCTTTTATGTGATTTAAACAAAATATCATCGAACTAGGCAATATTTTGCCGTTTTTCCACGTTTTTGTGAATTTTTAGTTTATTGTTATTATTTCATTATATATACGAGAAAAATTATGCAAGCACATAATTGATCAGAAAATAACCTTAAATACTTCATTTTCAATCATCTATATGTTTTTCGTTAAAATACTGAGTAAGATATTTAAAAGGGGAGAAGTTCTGCTTTTATTGCATATATCGACGTTTCAGCCGGATTAGAACGGTTTTACGTGTACATCTTCCATCGGTAATATAAACCGAAAATCAGGAACTTTTTAGTTAATTTTAATGAAAACACATTGATTTTTATCATTTGTATTGGAAGCAACATCTTTATACGTCTTTTCTAGGGTCTAAAAAATACGAAACGTCGCTCTATGATTCGAAGTTAAAATTCTCAAATTTGGTATAATTATGACTTTTTTCACGTTTTTCATGTAGTTTGATATTACGTAAATATATTCATTTTACCAATATTTCGATACTATTTCATGTAGTATCACGATATGTGATTTGGCTTTCAAATCTCAGATTTTCGCATAATATTGCATTTTAAGCAAGTTTTCTTGCATTTTGTTTCGTACTAAAAATCATCGAATTCAGCAATATTTTGACGTTTATCATCCCTTTTCCTTTATGTGATATAAACAAAATATCATTGAATTAGGCAATATTTTGCTGTTTTTCCACGTTTGTGTGAATTTTCAGTTTATTGCTATTAATTCATTAAATATACGATAAAAATGATGCAAATTCATAATTGATTTGATATTAACCTTAAACACTTCATTTTCAATCAACTATTTGTTTCTCGTTAAAATATTGAGTAAGATATGGGAAAAGGGAAAAGTTCTGTTTTTATTGCATATATCGACGTTTCAGCCGGATTAGAGCGGTTTTACGTGTACATCTTCCATCGGTAATATAAACGGAAAATCAGGAACATTTTAGTTAATTCTAATGAAAACACATTGATTTTTATCATTTGTATGTCTTTTCTTAGATCTAAATAATACGAATCCTAATTTGACCTATATCATCCCCTTTTCCTTTATGTGATTTAAAAAAATATCATCGAATTAGGCAGTTGTTCCACGTGTTTGAGAATTTTCAGTTTATTGTTATTATTTCATTAATATACGATAAAAATTATACAAACTCATAATTGATCAGAAAATAACCTTAAATACTTCATTTTCAATCATCTATTTGTTTCTCGTTAAAATACTGAGTAAGATATTGAAAAGGGGAGAAGTTCTCTTTTTATTGCATATATCGACGTTTCAGCCGGATTTGAACGGTTTTACGTGTGCATCTTCCATCGGTAATATAAACCGAAAATCAGGAACATTTTAGTTAATTCTAATGAAAACACATTGATTTTTATCATTTGTATTGGAAGCAACATCTTTATACGTCTTTTCTAGGGTCTAAAAAATACGAAACGTCGCTCTATGATTCGAAGTTAAAATTCTCAAATTTGGTATAATTATGACTTTTTTCACGTAGTTTGATATTACGTAAATATATTAATTTTACCAATATTTCGATACTATTTCATGTAGTATCACGATATGTGATTTGGCTTTCAAATCTCAGATTTTCGCATAATATTGCATTTTAAGCAAGTTTTCTTGCATTTTGTTTCGAACTAAAAATCATCGAATTCAGCAATATTTTGACGTTTATCATCCCTTTTCCTTCATGTGATATAAACAAAATATCATCGAATTATGCAATATTTTGCTGTTTTTCCACGTTTTTGTGAATTTTCAATTTATTGCTTTTAATTCAATAAATATACGATTAAAATGATGCAAACACATAATTGATTAGAAATTTACCTTATACACTTCATTTTCAATCAACTATTTGTTTCTCGTTAAAATACTGAGTAAGATATTGGAAAGGGAAGAAGTTCTGTTTTTATTGCATATATCGACGTTTCAGCCGGATTAGAGCGGTTATACGTGTACATCTTCCATCGGTAATATTAACGGAAAATCAGGAACATTTTAGTTAATTCTAATGAAAACACATTGATTTTTATCATTTGTATTGGAAACAACATTGTCATGTGTCTTTTCTTGGATCTAAACAATACGGAACCTCGCTCTATGATTTGAAGTTAAAATCCTCAAAAATGGTAATATAGTGACTTTTTTCACGTTATTCATGTAGTGTGATTTTACGTATATATATTTGTTTTTACCAATATTTCGATACTACTTCATATTTTCTCACGATATTTGATTTGGCCTTCATATCTCAGAATTTCGCAAATTTTGCATTTTTAAGCAAGTTTTCTTGCATTTTGTTTTGTACTAAAAATCATCGAATTTAGCAATATTTTGACCTTTATCATCCCCTTTTCTTTTATGTGATTTAAACAAAATATCATCGAACTAGGCAATATTTTGCCGTTTTTCCACGTTTTTGTGAATTTTTTGTTTATTGTTATTATTTCATTATATATACGAGAAAAATTATGCAAGCACATAATTGATCAGAAAATAACCTTAAATACTTCATTTTCAATCATCTATATGTTTTTCGTTAAAATACTGAGTAAGATATTTAAAAGGGGAGAAGTTCTGCTTTTATTGCATATATCGACGTTTCAGCCGGATTAGAACGGTTTTACGTGTACATCTTCCATCGGTAATATAAACCGAAAATCAGGAACTTTTTAGTTAATTTTAATGAAAACACATTGATTTTTATCATTTGTATTGGAAGCAACATCTTTATACGTCTTTTCTAGGGTCTAAAAAATACGAAACGTCGCTCTATGATTCGAAGTTAAAATTCTCAAATTTGGTATAATTATGACTTTTTTCACGTTTTTCATGTAGTTTGATATTACGTAAATATATTCATTTTACCAATATTTCGATACTATTTCATGTAGTATCACGATATGTGATTTGGCTTTCAAATCTCAGATTTTCGCATAATATTGCATTTTAAGCAAGTTTTCTTGCATTTTGTTTCGTACTAAAAATCATCGAATTCAGCAATATTTTGACGTTTATCATCCCTTTTCCTTTATGTGATATAAACAAAATATCATTGAATTAGGCAATATTTTGCTGTTTTTCCACGTTTGTGTGAATTTTCAGTTTATTGCTATTAATTCATTAAATATACGATAAAAATGATGCAAATTCATAATTGATTTGATATTAACCTTAAACACTTCATTTTCAATCAACTATTTGTTTCTCGTTAAAATACTGAGTAAGATATTGTAAAAGGGAGAAGTTCTGTTTTTATTGCATATATTGATCGACGTTTCAGCCGGATTAGAGCGGTTTTACGTGTACATCTTCCATCGGTAATATAAACGGAAAATCAGGAACATTTTAGTTATTTGTAATGAAAACACATTGATTTTTATCATTTGTATGTCTTTTCTTGGATCTAAATAATACGAATCCTCGTTCTATGATTTGAAGTTAAAATCCTCAAAAATGGTAATATAGTGACTTTTTTCACGTTATTCATGTAGTGTGATTTTTCGTATATATATTCGTTTTTACCAATATTTCGATACTACTTCACGTTTTCTCACGATATGTGATTTGGCCTTCAAATCTCAGAATTTTGCAAATTTGGCATTTTTAAGCAAGTTTTCTTGCATTTTATTTTGTACTAAAAATCATCGAATTTAGCAATATTTTGACCTTTATCATCCCCATTTCATATATGTGATTAAAACAAAATTTCATCGAATTAGGCAATATTTTGCCGTTTTTCCACGTTTTTGTGAATTTTTAGTTTATTGATACTATTTCATTATATATACGAGAAAAATTATGCAAGCACATAATTGATCAGGAATTAACCTTAAATACTTCATTTTCAATCATCTACATGTTTCTTGTTAAAATACTGAGTAAGATATTTAAAAGGGGAGAAGTTCTGTTTTTATTGCATATATCGACGTTTCAGCCGGATTAGAATGGTTTTGCGTGTACATCTTCCATCGGTAATATAAACCGAAAATCAAGATTATTTTATTTAATATTTATGAAAACACATTGATTTTTATCATTTGTATTGGAAGCAACATCTTTATACGTCTTTTCCAGGGTCTAAAAAATACGAAACGTCGCTTTATGATTCGAAGTTAAAATCCTCAAATTTGGCATAATAATGACTTTTTTCACGATTTTCATGTAGTTTGATATTGATATATATTCATTTTTACCAATATTTCGATACTATTTCATGTAGTATCACGATATGTGATTTGGCTTTCATATCTCAGATTTTCGCATAATATTGCATTTTAAGCAAGTTTTCTTGCATTTTGTTTCGTACTTAAAATCATCGAATTCAGCAATATTTTGACGTTTATCATCCCCCTTTTCCTTTATGTGATATAAACAAAATATCATCGAATTAGGCAATATTTTGCTGTTTTTCCACATTTGTGTGAATTTTTTGTTTATTGCTATTAATTCATTAAATATACGATAAAAACGATGCAAACACATAATTGATTAGATATTAACCTTAAACACTTCATTTTCAATCAACTATTTGTTTCTCGTTAAAATATTGAGTAAGATATGGGAAAAGGGAAAAGTTCTGTTTTTATTGCATATATCGACGTTTCAGCCGGATTAGAGCGGTTTTACGTGTACATCTTCCATCGGTAATATAAACGGAAAATCAGGAACATTTTAGTTAATTCTAATGAAAACACATTGATTTTTATCATTTGTATGTCTTTTCTTAGATCTAAATAATACGAATCCTAATTTGACCTATATCATCCCCTTTTCCTTTATGTGATTTAAAAAAATATCATCGAATTAGGCAGTTGTTCCACGTGTTTGAGAATTTTCAGTTTATTGTTATTATTTCATTAATATACGATAAAAATTATACAAACTCATAATTGATCAGAAAATAACCTTAAATACTTCATTTTCAATCATCTATTTGTTTCTCGTTAAAATACTGAGTAAGATATTGAAAAGGGGAGAAGTTCTCTTTTTATTGCATATATCGACGTTTCAGCCGGATTTGAACGGTTTTACGTGTGCATCTTCCATCGGTAATATAAACCGAAAATCAGGAACATTTTAGTTAATTCTAATGAAAACACATTGATTTTTATCATTTGTATTGGAAGCAACATCTTTATACGTCTTTTCTAGGGTCTAAAAAATACGAAACGTCGCTCTATGATTCGAAGTTAAAATTCTCAAATTTGGTATAATTATGACTTTTTTCACGTAGTTTGATATTACGTAAATATATTAATTTTACCAATATTTCGATACTATTTCATGTAGTATCACGATATGTGATTTGGCTTTCAAATCTCAGATTTTCGCATAATATTGCATTTTAAGCAAGTTTTCTTGCATTTTGTTTCGAACTAAAAATCATCGAATTCAGCAATATTTTGACGTTTATCATCCCTTTTCCTTCATGTGATATAAACAAAATATCATCGAATTATGCAATATTTTGCTGTTTTTCCACGTTTTTGTGAATTTTCAATTTATTGCTTTTAATTCAATAAATATACGATTAAAATGATGCAAACACATAATTGATTAGAAATTTACCTTATACACTTCATTTTCAATCAACTATTTGTTTCTCGTTAAAATACTGAGTAAGATATTGGAAAGGGAAGAAGTTCTGTTTTTATTGCATATATCGACGTTTCAGCCGGATTAGAGCGGTTATACGTGTACATCTTCCATCGGTAATATTAACGGAAAATCAGGAACATTTTAGTTAATTCTAATGAAAACACATTGATTTTTATCATTTGTATTGGAAACAACATTGTCATGTGTCTTTTCTTGGATCTAAACAATACGGAACCTCGCTCTATGATTTGAAGTTAAAATCCTCAAAAATGGTAATATAGTGACTTTTTTCACGTTATTCATGTAGTGTGATTTTACGTATATATATTTGTTTTTACCAATATTTCGATACTACTTCATATTTTCTCACGATATTTGATTTGGCCTTCATATCTCAGAATTTCGCAAATTTTGCATTTTTAAGCAAGTTTTCTTGCATTTTGTTTTGTACTAAAAATCATCGAATTTAGCAATATTTTGACCTTTATCATCCCCTTTTCTTTTATGTGATTTAAACAAAATATCATCGAACTAGGCAATATTTTGCCGTTTTTCCACGTTTTTGTGAATTTTTAGTTTATTGTTATTATTTCATTATATATACGAGAAAAATTATGCAAGCACATAATTGATCAGAAAATAACCTTAAATACTTCATTTCAATCATCTATATGTTTCTCGTTAAAATACTGAGTAAGATATTTAAAAGGGGAGAAGTTCTGTTTTTATTGCATATATCGAAGTTTCAGCCGGATTAGAACGGTTTTACGTGTACATCTTCCAACGGTAATATAAACCGAAAATCAGGATTATTTTAGTTAATTTTAATGAAAACACATTGATTTTTATAATTTGTATTGGAAGCAACATCTTTATACGTCTTTTCTAGGGTCTAAAAAATACGAAACGTCGCTCTATGATTCGAAGGTAAAATTTTCAAATATGGTATAATAATGACTTTTTTCACGTTTTTCATGTAGTTTGATATTACGTAAATATATTCATTTTTACCAATATTTCGATACTATTTCATGTAGTATCACGATATGTGATTTGGCTTTCATATCTCAGATTTTCGCATAATATTTCATTTTAAGCAAGTTTTCTTGCATTTTGTTTCGTACTAAAAATCATCGAATTCAGCAATATTTTGACGTTTATCATCCCCTTTTCCTTTATGTGATATAAACAAAATATCATCGAATTAGGCAATATTTTGCTGTTTTTCCACGTTTGTGTGAATTTTCAGTTTATTGCTATTAATTCATTAAATATACGATAAAAATGATGCAAACACATAATTGATTAGATATTAACCTTAAACACTTCATTTTCAATCAACTATTTGTTTCTCGTTAAAATATTGAGTAAGATATGGGAAAAGGGAAAAGTTCTGTTTTTATTGCATATATCGACGTTTCAGCCGGATTAGAGCGGTTTTACGTGTACATCTTCCATCGGTAATATAAACGGAAAATCAGGAACATTTTAGTTAATTCTAATGAAAACACATTGATTGTTATCATTTGTATGTCTTTTCTTAGATCTAAATAATACGAATCCTAATTTGACCTATATCATCCACTTTTCCTTTATGTGATTTAAAAAAATATCATCGAATTAGGCAGTTGTTCCACGTGTTTGAGAATTTTCAGTTTATTGTTATTATTTCATTAATATACGATAAAAATTATACAAACTCATAATTGATCAGAAAATAACCTTAAATACTTCATTTTCAATCATCTATTTGTTTCTCGTTAAAATACTGAGTAAGATATTGAAAAGGGGAGAAGTTCTCTTTTTATTGCATATATCGACGTTTCAGCCGGATTTGAACGGTTTTACGTGTGCATCTTCCATCGGTATTATAAACCGAAAATCAGGAACATTTTAGTTAATTTTAATGAAAACACATTGATTTTTATCATTTGTATTGGAAGCAACATCTTTATACGTCTTTTCTAGGGTCTAAAAAATACGAAACGTCGCTCTATGATTCGAAGTTAAAATTCTCAAATTTGGTATAATTATGACTTTTTTCACGTAGTTTGATTTTACGTAAATATATAAATTTTACCAATATTTCGATACTATTTCATGTAGTATCACGATATGTGATTTGGCTTTCAAATCTCAGATTTTCGCATAATATTGCATTTTAAGCAAGTTTTCTTGCATTTTGTTTCGAACTAAAAATCATCGAATTCAGCAATATTTTGACGTTTATCATCCCTTTTCCTTCATGTGATATAAACAAAATATCATCGAATTATGCAATATTTTGCTGTTTTTCCACGTTTTTGTGAATTTTCAATTTATTGCTTTTAATTCAATAAATATACGATTAAAATGATGCAAACACATAATTGATTAGAAATTTACCTTATACACTTCATTTTCAATCAACTATTTGTTTCTCGTTAAAATACTGAGTAAGATATTGGAAAGGGAAGAAGTTCTGTTTTTATTGCATATATCGACGTTTCAGCCGGATTAGAGCGGTTATACGTGTACATCTTCCATCGGTAATATTAACGGAAAATCAGGAACATTTTAGTTAATTCTAATGAAAACACATTGATTTTTATCATTTGTATTGGAAACAACATTGTCATGTGTCTTTTCTTGGATCTAAACAATACGGAACCTCGCTCTATGATTTGAAGTTAAAATCCTCAAAAATGGTAATATAGTGACTTTTTTCACGTTATTCATGTAGTGTGATTTTACGTATATATATTTGTTTTTACCAATATTTCGATACTACTTCATATTTTCTCACGATATTTGATTTGGCCTTCATATCTCAGAATTTCGCAAATTTTGCATTTTTAAGCAAGTTTTCTTGCATTTTGTTTTGTACTAAAAATCATCGAATTTAGCAATATTTTGACCTTTATCATCCCCTTTTCTTTTATGTGATTTAAACAAAATATCATCGAACTAGGCAATATTTTGCCGTTTTTCCACGTTTTTGTGAATTTTTAGTTTATTGTTATTATTTCATTATATATACGAGAAAAATTATGCAAGCACATAATTGATCAGAAAATAACCTTAAATACTTCATTTCAATCATCTATATGTTTCTCGTTAAAATACTGAGTAAGATATTTAAAAGGGGAGAAGTTCTGTTTTTATTGCATATATCGAAGTTTCAGCCGGATTAGAACGGTTTTACGTGTACATCTTCCAACGGTAATATAAACCGAAAATCAGGATTATTTTAGTTAATTTTAATGAAAACACATTGATTTTTATAATTTGTATTGGAAGCAACATCTTTATACGTCTTTTCTAGGGTCTAAAAAATACGAAACGTCGCTCTATGATTCGAAGGTAAAATTTTCAAATATGGTATAATAATGACTTTTATCACGTTTTTCATGTAGTTTGATATTACGTAAATATATTCATTTTTACCAATATTTCGATACTATTTCATGTAGTATCACGATATGTGATTTGGCTTTCATATCTCAGATTTTCGCATAATATTTCATTTTAAGCAAGTTTTCTTGCATTTTGTTTCGTACTAAAAATCATCGAATTCAGCAATATTTTGACGTTTATCATCCCCTTTTCCTTTATGTGATATAAACAAAATATCATCGAATTAGGCAATATTTTGCTGTTTTTCCACGTTTGTGTGAATTTTCAGTTTATTGCTATTAATTCATTAAATATACGATAAAAATGATGCAAACACATAATTGATTAGATATTAACCTTAAACACTTCATTTTCAATCAACTATTTGTTTCTCGTTAAAATATTGAGTAAGATATGGGAAAAGGGAAAAGTTCTGTTTTTATTGCATATATCGACGTTTCAGCCGGATTAGAGCGGTTTTACGTGTACATCTTCCATCGGTAATATAAACGGAAAATCAGGAACATTTTAGTTAATTCTAATGAAAACACATTGATTTTTATCATTTGTATGTCTTTTCTTAGATCTAAATAATACGAATCCTAATTTGACCTATATCATCCACTTTTCCTTTATGTGATTTAAAAAAATATCATCGAATTAGGCAGTTGTTCCACGTGTTTGAGAATTTTCAGTTTATTGTTATTATTTCATTAATATACGATAAAAATTATACAAACTCATAATTGATCAGAAAATAACCTTAAATACTTCATTTTCAATCATCTATTTGTTTCTCGTTAAAATACTGAGTAAGATATTGAAAAGGGGAGAAGTTCTCTTTTTATTGCATATATCGACGTTTCAGCCGGATTTGAACGGTTTTACGTGTGCATCTTCCATCGGTATTATAAACCGAAAATCAGGAACATTTTAGTTAATTTTAATGAAAACACATTGATTTTTATCATTTGTATTGGAAGCAACATCTTTATACGTCTTTTCTAGGGTCTAAAAAATACGAAACGTCGCTCTATGATTCGAAGTTGAAATTCTCAAATTTGGTATAATTATGACTTTTTTCACGTAGTTTGATATTACGTAAATATATAAATTTTACCAATATTTCGATACTATTTCATGTAGTATCACGATATGTGATTTGGCTTTCAAATCTCAGATTTTCGCATAATATTGCATTTTAAGCAAGTTTTCTTGCATTTTGTTTCGAACTAAAAATCATCGAATTCAGCAATATTTTGACGTTTATCATCCCTTTTCCTTCATGTGATATAAACAAAATATCATCGAATTATGCAATATTTTGCTGTTTTTCCACGTTTTTGTGAATTTTCAATTTATTGCTTTTAATTCAATAAATATACGATTAAAATGATGCAAACACATAATTGATTAGAAATTTACCTTATACACTTCATTTTCAATCAACTATTTGTTTCTCGTTAAAATACTGAGTAAGATATTGGAAAGGGAAGAAGTTCTGTTTTTATTGCATATATCGACGTTTCAGCCGGATTAGAGCGGTTATACGTGTACATCTTCCATCGGTAATATTAACGGAAAATCAGGAACATTTTAGTTAATTCTAATGAAAACACATTGATTTTTATCATTTGTATTGGAAACAACATTGTCATGTGTCTTTTCTTGGATCTAAACAATACGGAACCTCGCTCTATGATTTGAAGTTAAAATCCTCAAAAATGGTAATATAGTGACTTTTTTCACGTTATTCATGTAGTGTGATTTTACGTATATATATTTGTTTTTACCAATATTTCGATACTACTTCATATTTTCTCACGATATTTGATTTGGCCTTCATATCTCTGAATTTCGCAAATTTTGCATTTTTAAGCAAGTTTTCTTGCATTTTGTTTTGTACTAAAAATCATCGAATTTAGCAATATTTTGACCTTTATCATCCCCTTTTCTTTTATGTGATTTAAACAAAATTTAATCGAATTAGGCAATATTTTGCCGTTTTTCCACGTTTTTGTGAATTTTTAGTTTATTGATACTATTTCATTATATATACGAGAAAAATTATGCAAGCACATAATTGATCAGGAAATAACCTTAAATACTTCATTTTCAATCATCTACATGTTTCTTGTTAAAATACCGAGTAAGATATTTAAAAGGGGAGAAGTTCTGTTTTTATTGCATATATCGACGTTTCAGCCGGATTAGAATGGTTTTACGTGTACATCTTCCATCGGTAATATAAACCGAAAATCAAGATTATTTTAGTTAATATTTATGAAAACACATTGATTTTTATCATTTGTATTGGAAGCAACATCTTTATACGTCTTTTCCAAGGTCTAAAAAATACGAAACGTCGCTTTATGATTCGAAGTTAAAATCCTCAAATTTGGCATAATAATGACTTTTTTCACGTTTTTCATGTAGTTTGATATTACGTAAATATATTAATTTTTACCAATATTTCGATACTATTTCATGTAGTATCACGATATGTGATTTGGCTTTCATATCTCAGATTTTCGCATAATATTGCATTTTAAGCAAGTTTTCTTGCATTTTGTTTCGTACTAAAAATCATCGAATTCAGCAATATTTTGACGTTTATCATCCCCTTTTCCTTTATGTGATATAAACAAAATATCATCGAATTAGGCAATATTTTGCTGTTTTTCCACGTTTGTGTGAATTTTCAGTTTATTGCTATTAATTCATTTAATATACGATAAAAACGATGCAAACACATAATTGATCAGATATTAACCTTAAACACTTCATTTTCAATCAACTAATTGTTTCTCGTTAAAATACTGAGTAAGATATTGGAAAAGGGAGAAGTTCTGTTTTTATTGCATATATCGACGTGTCAGCCGGATTAGAGAGGTTTTACGTGTACATCTTCCATCGGTAATATAAACGGAAATTCAGGAACATTTTAGTTAATTCTAATGAAAACACATTGATTTTTATCATTTGTGTGTCTTTTCTTGGATCTAAATAATACGAATCCTCGCTCTAAGATTTGAAGTTAAAATCCTCAAATATGGTTATATAGTGACTTTTTTCACGTTATTCATGTAGTGTGATTTAACGTATATATATTCGTTTTTACCAATATTTCGATACTACTTCACGTTTTCTCACGATATGTGATTTGGCCTTCAAATCTCAGAATTTTGCAAATTTTGCATTTTTAAGCAAGTTTTCTTGCATTTTGTTTTGTACTAAAAATCATCGAATTTAGCAATATTTTGACCTTTATCATCCCCATTTCCTTTATGTGATTTAAATAAAATATCATCGAATTCGGCAATATTTTGCCGTTTTTCCACGTTTTTGTGAATTTTTAGTTTATTGTTATTATTTCATTATATATACGAGAAAAATTATGCAAGCACATAATTGATCAGAAAATAACCTTAAATTCTTCATTTTCAATCATCTACATGTTTCTCGTTAAAATACTGAGTAAGATATTTAAAGGGGAGAAGTTCTGTTTTTATTGCATATATCGACGTTTCAGCCGGATTAGAACGGCTTTACGTGTACATCTTCCATCGGTAATATAAACCGAAAATTAGGATTAGTTTAGTTAATTTTAATGAAAACACATTGATTTTTATAATTTGTATTGGAAGCAACACCTTTATACGTCTTTTCTAGGGTCTAAAAAATACGAAACGTCGCTCTATGATTCGAAGTTAAAATCCTCAAATTTGGTATAATAATGACTTTTTTCACGTTTTTCATGTAGTTTGATATTACGTAAATATATTCATTTTTACCAATATTTCGATACTATTTCATGTAGTATCACGATATGTGATTTGGCTTTCATATCTCAGATTTTCGCATAATATTGCATTTTAAGCAAGTTTTCTTGCATTTTGTTTCGTAATAAAAATCATCGAATTCAGCAATATTTTGACGTTCATCATCCCCTTTTCCTTTATGTAATTTAAACAAAATATCATCGAATTAGGCAATATTTTGCCGTTTTTCCACGTTTTTGTGAATTTTTTATTTATTGTTATTATTTCATTATATATACGAGAAAAATTATGCAAGCACATAATTGATCAGAAAATAACCTTAAATACTTCATTTTCAATCATCTATATGTTTCTCGTTAAAATACTGAGTAAGATATTTAAATGGGGAGTAGTTCTGTTTTTATTGCATATATCGACGTTTCAGTCGGATTAGAACGGTTTTACGTGTACATCTTCCATCGGTAATATAAACCGAAAATCAGGATTATTTTAGTTAATTTTAATGAAAACACATTGATTTTTATAATTTGTATTGGAAGCAACATCTTTATACGTCTTTTCTAGGGTCTAAAAAATACGAAACGTCGCTCTATGATTCGAATTTAAAATTCTCAAATTTGGTATAATAATGACTTTTTTCACGTTGTTCATGTAGTTTGATATCACGTAAATATATTCATTTTTACCAATATTTCGATACTATTTCATGTAGTATCACGATATGTGATTTGGCCTCCAAATCTCAGATTTTCGCAAAATATTGCATTTTAAGCAAGTTTTCTTGCATTTTGTTTCGTACTAAAAATCATCGAATTCAGCAATATTTTGACGTTTATCATCCCTTTTCTTTTATGAGATATAAACAAAATATCATCGAATTAGGCAATATTTTGCTGTTTTTCCACGTTTGTGTGAATTTTCAGTTTATTGCTATTAATTCATTAAATATACGATAAAAATGATGCAAACACATAATTGATTAGATATTAACTTTAACACTTCATTTTCAATCAACTATTTGTTTCTCGTTAAAATACTGAGTAAGATATTGGAAAGGGGAGAAGTTCTGTTTTTATTGCATATATCGACGTTTCAGCCGGACTAGAGCGGTTTTACGTGTACATCTTCCATCGGGATTATAAACGGAAAATCAGGAACATTTTAGTTAATTCTAATGAAAATACATTAATTTTTATCATTTGTATGTCTTTTCTTGGATCTATATTTAGATCCATGAAAAGACATACAAATGATAAAAATTAATGTATTTCCATTAGAATTAACTAAAATGTTCCTGATTTTCCGTACAAACGAAACCTCGCTCTATGATTTGAAGTTAAAATCCTCAAATATAGTAATATAGTGACTTTTTTCACGTTATTCATGTAGTGTGATTTTACGTATATATATTCGTTTTTACCAATATTTCGATACTACTTCACGTTTTCTAACGATATGTGATTTAGCCTTCATATCTCAGAATTTCGCAAATTTTGCATTTTTAAGCAAATTTTCTTGCGTTTTGTTTTGTACTAAAAATCATAAAATTTAGCAATATTTTGACCTTTTTCATCCCCTTTTCCTTTATGTGATTTAAACAAAATATCATCGAATTTGGCAATATTTTGCCGTTTTTTCACGTTTTGTGAATTTTTAGTTTATTGTTATTATTTCATTATATATACGAGAAAAATTATGCAAGCACATAATTGATCAGAAAATAACCTTAAATACTTCATTTTCAATCATCTATATGTTTCTCGTTAAAATACTGAGTAAGATATTTAAAAGGGGAGAAGTTCTGTTTTATTGCATATATCGACGTTTCAGCCGGATTAGAACGGTTTTACGTGTACATCTTCCATCGGTAATATTAACGGAAAATCAGGTTTATTTTAGTTAATTTTAATGAAAACACATTGATTTTTATAATTTGTATTGGAAGCAACATCTTTATACGTCTTTTCTAGGGTCTAAAAAATACGAAACGTCGCTCTATGATTCGAAGTTAAAATCCTCAAATTTGGTATAATAATGATTTTTTTCACGTTTTTCATGTAGTTTGATATTACGTAAATATATTCATTTATACCAATATTTTGATACTATTTCATGTAGTATCACGATATGTGATTTGGCTTTCATATCTCAGATTTTCGCATAATATTGCATTTTAAGCAAGTTTTCTTGCATTTTGTTTCGTAATAAAAATCATCGAATTCAGCAATATTTTGACGTTTATCATCCCCTTTTCCTTTATGTGATATAAACAAAATATCATCGAATTATGCAATATTTTGCTGTTTTTCCACGTTTGTGTGAATTTTCAGTTTATTGCTATTAATTCATTAAATATACGATAAAAACGATGCAAATACATAATTGATTAGATATTAACCTTAAACACTTCATTTTCAATCAAATATTTGTTTCTCGTTAAAATACTGGGTAAGATATTGGAAAAGGGAGAAGTTCTGTTTTTATTGCATATATCGACGTTTCAGCCGGATTAGAGCGGTTTTACGTGTACATCTTCCATCGGTAATATAAACGGAAAATCAGGAACATTTTAGTTAATTCTAATGAAAACACATTGATTTTTATCATTTGTATGTCTTTTCTTGGATCTAAATAATACGAATCCTCGCTCTATGATTTGAAGTTAAAATCCTCAAATATGGTAATAAAGTGACTTTTTTCACGTTATTCATGTAGTGTGATTTTACGTATATATATTCGTTTTTACCAATATTTCGATACTACTTCACGTTTTCTCACGATATGTGATTTGGCCTTCAAATCTCAGAATTTCGCAAATTTTGCATTTTTAAGCAAGTTTTCTTGCATTTTGTTTTGTACTAAAAATCATCGAATTTAGCAATATTTTGACCTTTATCATCCCTATTTCCTTTATGTGATTTAAATAAAATATCATCGAATTAGGCAATATTTTGCCGTTTTTCCACGTTTTTGTGAATTTTTAGTTTATTGTTATTATTTCATTATATATACGAGAAAAATTATGCAAGCACATAATTGATCAGAAAATAACCTTAAATACTTCATTTTCAATCATCTATATGTTTCTCGTTAAAATACTGAGTAAGATATTTAAAAGGAGAGAAGTTCTGTTTTTATTGCATATATCGACGTTTCAGCCGGATTAGAATGGTTTTACGTGTACATCTTCCATCGGTAATATAAACCGAAAATCAGGATTATTTTAGTTAATATTAATGAAAACACATTGATTTTTATCATTTGTATTTGAAGCAACATCTTTATACGTCTTTTCCAGGGTCTAAAAAATACGAAACGTCGCTTTATGATTCAAAGTTAAAATCCTCAAATTTGGCATAATAATGACTTTTTTCACGATTTTCATGTAGTTTGATATTACGTGAATATATTCATTTTTACCAATATTTCGATACTATTTCATGTAGTATCACGATATGTGATTTGGCTTTCATATCTCAGATTTTCGCAAATTTTGCATTTTTAAGCAAGTTTTCTTGCATTTTGTTTTGTACTAAAAATCATCGAATTTAGCAATATTTTGACCTTTATCATCCTCATTTCCTTTATGTGATTTAAATAAAATATCATCGAATTAGGCAATATTTTGCCGTTTTTCCACGTTTTTGTGAATTTTTAGTTTATTGTTATTATTTCATTATATATACGAGAAAAATTATGCAAGCACATAATTGATCAGAAAATAACCTTAAATACTTCATTTTCAATCATCTATATGTTTCTCGTTAAAATACTGAGTAAGATATTTAAAAGGAGAGAAGTTCTGTTTTTATTGCATATATCGACGTTTCAGCCGGATTAGAATGGTTTTACGTGTACATCTTCCATCGGTAATATAAACCGAAAATCAGGATTATTTTAGTTAATATTAATGAAAACACATTGATTTTTATCATTTGTATTGGAAGCAACATCTTTATACGTCTTTTCCAGGGTCTAAAAAATACGAAACGTCGCTTTATGATTCGAAGTTAAAATCCTCAAATTTGGCATAATAATGACTTTTTTCACGATTTTCATGTAGTTTGATATTACGTAAATATATTCATTTTTACCAATATTTCGATACTATTTCATGTAGTATCACGATATGTGATTTGGCTTTTATATCTCAGATTTTCGCATAATATTGCATTTTAAGCAAGTTTTCTTGCATTTTGTTTCGTACTAAAAATCATCGAATTCAGCAATATTTTGACGTTTATCATCCCCTTTTCCTTTATGTGATATAAACAAAATATCATCGAATTAGGCAATATTTTGCTGTTTTTCCACGTTTGTGTGAATTTTCAGTTTATTGCTATTAATTCATTAAATATACGATAAAAACGATGCAAACACATAATTGATTAGATATTAACCTTAAACACTTCATTTTCAATCAACTATTTGTTTCTCGTTAAAATACTGAGTAAGATATTGGAGAAGGGAGAAGTTCTGTTTTTATTGCATATATCGACGTGTCAGCCGGATTAGAGAGGTTTTACGTGTACATCTTCCATCGGTAATATAAACGAAAAATCAGGAACATTTTAGTTAATTCTAATGAAAACACATTGATTTTTATCATTTGTATTTCTTTTCTTGGATCTAAATAATACGAATCCTCGCTCTATGATTTGAAGTTAAAATCCTCAAATATGGTAATATAGTGACTTTTTTCACGTTATTCATGTAGTGTGATTTTACGTATATATATTCGTTTTTACCAATATTTCGATACTACTTCACGTTTTCTCACGATATGTGCTTTGGCCTTCAAATCTAAGAATTTCGCAAATTTTGCATTTTTAAGCAAGTTTTCTTGCATTTTGTTTTGTACTAAAAATCATCGAATTTAGCAATATTTTGACCTTTATTATCCCCATTTCCTTTATGTGATTTAAATAAAATATCATCGAATTAGGCAATATTTTGCCGTTTTTCCACGTTTTTGTGAATTTTTAGTTTATTGTTATTATTTCATTATATATACGAGAAAAATTATGCAAGCACATAATTGATCAGAAAATAACCTTAAATACTTTATTTTCAATCATCTATATGTTACTCGTTAAAATACTGAGTAAGATATTTAAAAGGGGAGAAGTTCTGTTTTTATTGCACATATCGACGTTTCAGCCGGATTAGAATGGTTTTACGTGTACATCTTCCATCAGTAATATAAACCGAAAATCAGGAACATTTTAGTTAATTCTAATGAAAACACATTGATTTTTATAATTTGTATTGGAAGCAACATCTTTATTCGTCTTTTCCAGGGTCTAAAAAATACGAAATGCCGCTTTATGATTCGAAGTTAAAATCCTCAAATTTGGCATAATAATGACTTTTTTCGCGTTTTTCATGTAGTTTGATATTACGTAAATATATTCATTTCTACCAATATTTCGATACTATTTCATGTAGTATCACGATATGTGATTTGGCCTTCAAATCTCAGATTTTCGCAAAATATTGCATTTTAAGCAAGTTTTGTTGCATTTTGTTTCGTACAAAAAATCATCGAATTCAGCAATATTTTGACGTTTATCATCCCCTTTTCTTTCATGAGATACAAACAAAATATCATCGAATTAGGCAATATTTTGCTGTTTTTCCACGTTTGTGTGAATTTTCAGTTTATTGCTATTAATTCATTAAATATACGATAGAAATGATGCAAACACATAATTGATTAGATATTAACCTCTAAGACTTCATTTTCAATCAACTATTTGTTTCTCGTTAAAATACTGAGTAAAATATTGGAAAGGGGAGAAGTTCTGTTTTTATTGCATATATCGACGTTTCAGCCGGACTAGAGCGGTTTTACGTGTACATCTTCCATCGGGAATATAAACGGAAAATCAGGAACATTTTAGTTAAATCTAATGAAAATACATTAATTTTTATCATTTGTATGTCTTTTCTTGGATCTATATTTAGATCCAAGAAAAGACATACAAATGATAAAAATTAATGTATTTCCATTAGAATTAACTAAAATGTTCCTGATTCTCCGTACAAACGAAACCTCGCTCTATGATTTGAAGTTAAAATCCTCAAATATGGTAATATAGTGACTTTTTTCACGTTATTCATGTAGTGTGATCTTACGTATATATATTCGTTTTTACCAATATTTCGATACTACTTCACGTTTTCTCACGATATGTGATTTGGCCTTCAAATCTCAGAATTTCCCAAATTTTGCATTTTTAAGCAAGTTTTCTTGCATTTTGTTTTGTACTAAAAATCATCGAATTTAGCAATATTTTGACCTTTATCATCCCCATTTCCTCTATGTGATTTAAACAAAATATCATCGAATTAGGCAATATTTTGCCGTTTTTCCACGTTTTTGTGAAATTTTAGTTTATTGTTATTATTTCATTATATATACGAGAAAAATTATGCAAGCACATAATTGATCAGAAAATAACCTTAAATACTTCATTTTCAATCATCTACATGTTTGTCGTTAAAATACTGAGTAAGATATTTAAAGGGGAGAAGTTCTGTTTTTATTGCATATATCGACGTTTCAGCCGGATTAGAACGGCTTTACGTGTACATCTTCCATCGGTAATATAAACCGAAAATCAGGATTATTTTAGTTAATTTTAATGAAAACACATTGATTTTTATAATTTGTATTGGAAGCAACATCTTTATACATCTTTTCTAGGGTCTAAAAATTACGAAACGTCGCTCTATGATTCGAAGTTAAAATCCTCAAATTTGGTATAATAATGACTTTTTCACGTTTTTCATGTAGTTTGATATTACGTAAATATATTCATTTTTACCAATATTTCGATACTATTTCATGTAGTATCACGATATGTGATTTGGCTTTCATATCTCAGATTTTCGCATAATATTGCATTTTAAGCAAGTTTTCTTGCATTTTGTTTCGTACTAAAAATCATCGAATTCAGCAATATTTTGACGTTTATCATCCCCTTTTCCTTTATGTGATATTAACAAAATATCATCGAATTAGGCAAAATTTTGCTGTTTTTCCACGTTTGTGTGAATTTTCAGTTTATTGCTATTAATTCATTAAATATACGATAAAAACGATGCAAACACATAATTGATTAGATATTAACCTTAAACACTTCATTTTCAATCAACTATTTGTTTCTCGTTAAAATACTGAGTAAGATATTGGAGAAGGGAGAAGTTCTGTTTTTATTGCATATATCGACGTGTCAGCCGGATTAGAGAGGTTTTACGTGTACATCTTCCATCGGTAATATAAACGGAAAATCAGGAACATTTTAGTTAATTCTAATGAAAACACATTAATTTTTATCATTTGTATTTCTTTTCTTGGATCTAAATAATACGAATCCTCGCTCTATGATTTGAAGTTAAAATCCTCAAATATGGTAATATAGTGACTTTTTTCACGTTATTAATGTAGTGTGATTTTACGTATATATATTCGTTTTTACCAATATTTCGATACTACTTCACGTTTTCTCACGATATGTGCTTTGGCCTTCAAATCTAAGAATTTCGCAAATTTTGCATTTTTAAGCAAGTTTTCTTGCATTTTGTTTTGTACTAAAAATCATCGAATTTAGCAATATTTTGACCTTTATTATCCCCATTTCCTTTATGTGATTTAAATAAAATATCATCGAATTAGGCAATATTTTGCCGTTTTTCCACGTTTTTGTGAATTTTTACTTTATTGTTATTATTTCATTATATATACGAGAAAAATTATGCAAGCACATAATTGATCAGAAAATAACCTTAAATACTTTATTTTCAATCATCTATATGTTACTCGTTAAAATACTGAGTAAGATATTTAAAAGGGGAGAAGTTCTGTTTTTATTGCACATATCGACGTTTCAGCCGGATTAGAATGGTTTTACGTGTACATCTTCCATCAGTAATATAAACCGAAAATCAGGAACATTTTAGTTAATTCTAATGAAAACACATTGATTTTTATAATTTGTATTGGAAGCAACATCTTTATTCGTCTTTTCCAGGGTCTAAAAAATACGAAATGCCGCTTTATGATTCGAAGTTAAAATCCTAAAATTTGGCATAATAATGACTTTTTTCGCGTTTTTCATGTAGTTTGATATTACGTAAATATATTCATTTCTACCAATATTTCGATACTATTTCATGTAGTATCACGATATGTGATTTGGCCTTCAAATCTCAGATTTTCGCAAAATATTGCATTTTAAGCAAGTTTTGTTGCATTTTGTTTCGTACAAAAAATCATCGAATTCAGCAATATTTTGACGTTTATCATCCCCTTTTCTTTCATGAGATACAAACAAAATATCATCGAATTAGGCAATATTTTGCTGTTTTTCCACGTTTGTGTGAATTTTCAGTTTATTGCTATTAATTCATTAAATATACGATAGAAATGATGCAAACACATAATTGATTAGATATTAACCTTTAACACTTCATTTTCAATCAACTATTTGTTTCTCGTTAAAATACCGAGTAAAATATTGGAAAGGGGAGAAGTTCTGTTTTTATTGCATATATCGACGTTTCAGCCGGACTAGAGCGGTTTTACGTGTACATCTTCCATCGGGAATATAAACCGAAAATCAAGATTATTTTAGTTAATTTTAATGAAAACACATTGATTTTTATAATTTGTATTGGAAGCAACATCTTTATACATCTTTTCTAGGGTCTAAAAAATACGAAACGTCGCTCTATGATTCGAAGTTAAAATCCTCAAATTTGGTATAATAATGACTTTTTCACGTTTTTCATGTAGTTTGATATTACGTAAATATATTCATTTTTACCAATATTTCGATACTATTTCATGTAGTATCACGATATGTGATTTGGCTTTCATATCTCAGATTTTCGCATAATATTGCATTTTAAGCAAGTTTTCTTGCATTTTGTTTCGTACTAAAAATCATCGAATTCAGCAATATTTTGACGTTTATCATCCCCTTTTCCTTTATGTGATATTAACAAAATATCATCGAATTAGGCAAAATTTTGCTGTTTTTCCACGTTTGTGTGAATTTTCAGTTTATTGCTATTAATTCATTAAATGTACGATAAAAACGATGCAAACACATAATTGATTAGATATTAACCTTAAACACTTCATTTTCAATCAACTATTTGTTTCTCGTTAAAATACTGAGTAAGATATTGGAGAAGGGAGAAGTTCTGTTTTTATTGCATATATCGACGTGTCAGCCGGATTAGAGAGGTTTTACGTGTACATCTTCCATCGGTAATATAAACGGAAAATCAGGAACATTTTAGTTAATTCTAATGAAAACACATTAATTTTTATCATTTGTATTTCTTTTCTTGGATCTAAATAATACGAATCCTCGCTCTATGATTTGAAGTTAAAATCCTCAAATATGGTAATATAGTGACTTTTTTCACGTTATTCATGTAGTGTGATTTTACGTATATATATTCGTTTTTACCAATATTTCGATACTACTTCACGTTTTCTCACGATATGTGCTTTGGCCTTCAAATCTAAGAATTTCGCAAATTTTGCATTTTTAAGCAAGTTTTCTTGCATTTTGTTTTGTACTAAAAATCATCGAATTTAGCAATATTTTGACCTTTATTATCCCCATTTCCTTTATGTGATTTAAATAAAATATCATCGAATTAGGCAATATTTTGCCGTTTTTCCACGTTTTTGTGAATTTTTAGTTTATTGTTATTATTTCATTATATATACGAGAAAAATTATGCAAGCACATAATTGATCAAAAAATAACCTTAAATACTTTATTTTCAATCATCTATATGTTTCTCGTTAAAATACTGAGTAAGATATTTAAAAGGGGAGAAGTTCTGTTTTTATTGCACATATCGACGTTTCAGCCGGATTAGAATGGTTTTACGTGTACATCTTCCATCAGTAATATAAACCGAAAATCAGGAACATTTTAGTTAATTCTAATGAAAACACATTGATTTTTATAATTTGTATTGGAAGCAACATCTTTATTCGTCTTTTCCAGGGTCTAAAAAATACGAAACGTCGCTTTATGATTCGAAGTTAAAATCCTCAAATTTGGCATAATAATGACTTTTTTCGCGTTTTTCATGTAGTTTGATATTACGTAAATATATTCATTTCTACCAATATTTCGATACTATTTTATGTAGTATCACGATATGTGATTTGGCCTTCAAATCTCAGATTTTCGCAAAATATTGCATTTTAAGCAAGTTTTGTTGCATTTTGTTTCGTACAAAAAATCATCGAATTCAGCAATATTTTGACGTTTATCATCCCCTTTTCTTTCATGAGATACAAACAAAATATCATCGAATTAGGCAATATTTTGCTGTTTTTCCACGTTTGTGTGAATTTTCAGTTTATTGCTATTAATTCATTAAATATACGATAGAAATGATGCAAACACATAATTGATTAGATATTAACCTCTAACACTTCATTTTCAATCAACTATTTGTTTCTCGTTAAAATACTGAGTAAAATATTGGAAAGGGGAGAAGTTCTGTTTTTATTGCATATATCGACGTTTCAGCCGGACTAGAGCGGTTTTACGTGTACATCTTCCATCGGGAATATAAACGGAAAATCAGGAACATTTTAGTTAAATCTAATGAAAATACATTAATTTTTATCATTTGTATGTCTTTTCTTGGATCTATATTTAGATCCAAGAAAAGACATACAAATGATAAAAATTAATGTATTTCCATTAGAATTAACTAAAATGTTCCTGATTCTCCGTACAAACGAAACCTCGCTCTATGATTTGAAGTTAAAATCCTCAAATATGGTAATATAGTGACTTTTTTCACGTTATTCATGTAGTGTGATCTTACGTATATATATTCGTTTTTACCAATATTTCGATACTACTTCACGTTTTCTCACGATATGTGATTTGGCTTTCAAATCTCAGAATTTCCCAAATTTTGCATTTTTAAGCAAGTTTTCTTGCATTTTGTTTTGTACTAAAAATCATCGAATTTAGCAATATTTTGACCTTTATCATCCCCATTTCCTCTATGTGATTTAAACAAAATATCATCGAATTAGGCAATATTTTGCCGTTTTTCCACGTTTTTGTGAAATTTTAGTTTAATGTTATTATTTCATTATATATACGAGAAAAATTATGCAAGCACATAATTGATCAGAAAATAACCTTAAATACTTCATTTTCAATCATCTACATGTTTGTCGTTAAAATACTGATTAAGATATTTAAAGGGGAGAAGTTCTGTTTTTATTGCATATATCGACGTTTCAGCCGGATTAGAACGGCTTTACGTGTACATCTTCCATCGGTAATATAAACCGAAAATCAGGATTATTTTAGTTAATTTTAATGAAAACACATTGATTTTTATAATTTGTATTGGAAGCAACATCTTTATACATCTTTTCTAGGGTCTAAAAATTACGAAACGTCGCTCTATGATTCGAAGTTAAAATCCTCAAATTTGGTATAATAATGACTTTTTCACGTTTTTCATGTAGTTTGATATTACGTAAATATATTCATTTTTACCAATATTTCGATACTATTTCATGTAGTATCACGATATGTGATTTGGCTTTCATATCTCAGATTTTCGCATAATATTGCATTTTAAGCAAGTTTTCTTGCATTTTGTTTCGTACTAAAAATCATCGAATTCAGCAATATTTTGACGTTTATCATCCCCTTTTCCTTTATGTGATATTAACAAAATATCATCGAATTAGGCAAAATTTTGCTGTTTTTCCACGTTTGTGTGAATTTTCAGTTTATTGCTATTAATTCATTAAATATACGATAAAAACGATGCAAACACATAATTGATTAGATATTAACCTTAAACACTTCATTTTCAATCAACTATTTGTTTCTCGTTAAAATACTGAGTAAGATATTGGAGAAGGGAGAAGTTCTGTTTTTATTGCATATATCGACGTGTCAGCCGGATTAGAGAGGTTTTACGTGTACATCTTCCATCGGTAATATAAACGGAAAATCAGGAACATTTTAGTTAATTCTAATGAAAACACATTAATTTTTATCATTTGTATTTCTTTTCTTGGATCTAAATAATACGAATCCTCGCTCTATGATTTGAAGTTAAAATCCTCAAATATGGTAATATAGTGACTTTTTTCACGTTATTAATGTAGTGTGATTTTACGTATATATATTCGTTTTTACCAATATTTCGATACTACTTCACGTTTTCTCACGATATGTGCTTTGGCCTTCAAATCTAAGAATTTCGCAAATTTTGCATTTTTAAGCAAGTTTTCTTGCATTTTGTTTTGTACTAAAAATCATCGAATTTAGCAATATTTTGACCTTTATTATCCCCATTTCCTTTATGTGATTTAAATAAAATATCATCGAATTAGGCAATATTTTGCCGTTTTTCCACGTTTTTGTGAATTTTTACTTTATTGTTATTATTTCATTATATATACGAGAAAAATTATGCAAGCACATAATTGATCAGAAAATAACCTTAAATACTTTATTTTCAATCATCTATATGTTTCTCGTTAAAATACTGAGTAAGATATTTAAAAGGGGAGAAGTTCTGTTTTTATTGCACATATCGACGTTTCAGCCGGATTAGAATGGTTTTACGTGTACATCTTCCATCAGTAATATAAACCGAAAATCAGGAACATTTTAGTTAATTCTAATGAAAACACATTGATTTTTATAATTTGTATTGGAAGCAACATCTTTATTCGTCTTTTCCAGGGTCTAAAAAATACGAAACGTCGCTTTATGATTCGAAGTTAAAATCCTCAAATTTGGCATAATAATGACTTTTTTCGCGTTTTTCATGTAGTTTGATATTACGTAAATATATTCATTTCTACCAATATTTCGATACTATTTTATGTAGTATCACGATATGTGATTTGGCCTTCAAATCTCAGATTTTCGCAAAATATTGCATTTTAAGCAAGTTTTGTTGCATTTTGTTTCGTACAAAAAATCATCGAATTCAGCAATATTTTGACGTTTATCATCCCCTTTTCTTTCATGAGATACAAACAAAATATCATCGAATTAGGCAATATTTTGCTGTTTTTCCACGTTTGTGTGAATTTTCAGTTTATTGCTATTAATTCATTAAATATACGATAGAAATGATGCAAACACATAATTGATTAGATATTAACCTTTAACACTTCATTTTCAATCAACTATTTGTTTCTCGTTAAAATACTGAGTAAAATATTGGAAAGGGGAGAAGTTCTGTTTTTATTGCATATATCGACGTTTCAGCCGGACTAGAGCGGTTTTACGTGTACATCTTCCATCGGGAATATAAACGGAAAATCAGGAACATTTTAGTTAATTCTAATGAAAATACATTAATTTTTATCATTTGTATGTCTTTTCTTGGATCTATATTTAGATCCAAGAAAAGACATAAAATGATAAAAATTAATGTATTTCCATTAGAATTAACTAAAATGTTCCTGATTTTCCGTACAAACGAAACCTCGCTCTATGATTTGAAGTTAAAATCCTCAAATATGGTAATATAGTGACTTTTTTCACGTTATTCATGTAGTGTGATCTTACGTATATATATTCGTTTTTACCAATATTTCGATACTACTTCACGTTTTCTCACGATATGTGATTTGGCCTTCAAATCTCAGAATTTCGCAAATTTTGCATTTTTAAGCAAGTTTTCTTGCATTTTGTTTTGTACTAAAAATCATCGAATTTAGCAATATTTTGACCTTTATCATCCCCATTTCCTCTATGTGATTTAAACAAAATATCATCGAATTAGGCAATATTTTGCCGTTTTTCCACGTTTTTGTGAAATTTTAGTTTATTGTTATTATTTCATTATATATACGAGAAAAATTATGCAAGCACATAATTGATCAGAAAATAACCTTAAATACTTCATTTTCAATCATCTACATGTTTGTCGTTAAAATACTGAGTAAGATATTTAAAGGGGAGAAGTTCTGTTTTTATTGCATATATCGACGTTTCAGCCGGATTAGAACGGCTTTACGTGCACATCTTCCATCGGTAATATAAACCGAAAATCAGGATTATTTTAGTTAATTTTAATGAAAACACATTGATTTTTATAATTTGTATTGGAAGCAACATCTTTATACATCTTTTCTAGGGTCTAAAAATTACGAAACGTCGCTCTATGATTCGAAGTTAAAATCCTCAAATTTGGTATAATAATGACTTTTTCACGTTTTTCATGTAGTTTGATATTACGTAAATATATTCATTTTTACCAATATTTCGATACTATTTCATGTAGTATCACGATATGTGATTTGGCTTTCATATCTCAGATTTTCGCATAATATTGCATTTTAAGCAAGTTTTCTTGCATTTTGTTTCGTAATAAAAATCATCGAATTCAGCAATATTTTGACGTTTATCATCCCCTTTTCCTTTATGTGATATTAACAAAATATCATCGAATTAGGCAAAATTTTGCTGTTTTTCCACGTTTGTGTGAATTTTCAGTTTATTGCTATTAATTCATTAAATATACGATAAAAACGATGCAAACACATAATTGATTAGATATTAACCTTAAACACTTCATTTTCAATCAACTATTTGTTTCTCGTTAAAATACTGAGTAAGATATTGGAGAAGGGAGAAGTTCTGTTGTTATTGCATATATCGACGTGTCAGCCGGATTAGAGAGGTTTTACGTGTACATCTTCCATCGGTAATATAAACGGAAAATCAGGAACATTTTAGTTAATTCTAATGAAAACACATTAATTTTTATCATTTGTAATTCTTTTCTTGGATCTAAATAATACGAATCCTCGCTCTATGATTTGAAGTTAAAATCCTCAAATATGGTAATATAGTGACTTTTTTCACATTATTCATGTAGTGTGATTTTACGTATATATATTCGTTTTTACCAATATTTCGATACTACTTCACGTTTTCTCACGATATGTGCTTTGGCCTTCAAATCTAAGAATTTCGCAAATTTTGCATTTTTAAGCAAGTTTTCTTGCATTTTGTTTTGTACTAAAAATCATCGAATTTAGCAATATTTTGACCTTTATTATCCCCATTTCCTTTATGTGATTTAAATAAAATATCATCGAATTAGGCAATATTTTGCCGTTTTTCCACGTTTTTGTGAATTTTTAGTTTATTGTTATTATTTCATTATATATACGAGAAAAATTATGCAAGCACATAATTGATCAGAAAATAACCTTAAATACTTTATTTTCAATCATCTATATGTTTCTCGTTAAAATACTGAGTAAGATATTTAAAAGGGGAGAAGTTCTGTTTTTATTGCACATATCGACGTTTCAGCCGGATTAGAATGGTTTTACGTGTACATCTTCCATCAGTAATATAAACCGAAAATCAGGAACATTTTAGTTAATTCTAATGAAAACACATTGATTTTTATAATTTGTATTGGAAGCAACATCTTTATTCGTCTTTTCCAGGGTCTAAAAAATACGAAACGTCGCTTTATGATTCGAAGTTAAAATCCTCAAATTTGGCATAATAATGACTTTTTTCGCGTTTTTCATGTAGTTTGATATTACGTAAATATATTCATTTCTACCAATATTTCGATACTATTTTATGTAGTATCACGATATGTGATTTGGCCTTCAAATCTCAGATTTTCGCAAAATATTGCATTTTAAGCAAGTTTTGTTGCATTTTGTTTCGTACAAAAAATCATCGAATTCAGCAATATTTTGACGTTTATCATCCCCTTTTCTTTCATGAGATACAAACAAAATATCATCGAATTAGGCAATATTTTGCTGTTTTTCCACGTTTGTGTGAATTTTCAGTTTATTGCTATTAATTCATTAAATATACGATAGAAATGATGCAAACACATAATTGATTAGATATTAACCTTTAACACTTCATTTTCAATCAACTATTTGTTTCTCGTTAAAATACTGAGTAAAATATTGGAAAGGGGAGAAGTTCTGTTTTTATTGCATATATCGACGTTTCAGCCGGACTAGAGCGGTTTTACGTGTACATCTTCCATCGGGAATATAAACGGAAAATCAGGAACATTTTAGTTAATTCTAATGAAAATACATTAATTTTTATCATTTGTATGTCTTTTCTTGGATCTATATTTAGATCCAAGAAAAGACATAAAATGATAAAAATTAATGTATTTCCATTAGAATTAACTAAAATGTTCCTGATTTTCCGTACAAACGAAACCTCGCTCTATGATTTGAAGTTAAAATCCTCAAATATGGTAATATAGTGACTTTTTTCACGTTATTCATGTAGTGTGATCTTACGTATATATATTCGTTTTTACCAATATTTCGATACTACTTCACGTTTTCTCACGATATGTGATTTGGCCTTCAAATCTCAGAATTTCGCAAATTTTGCATTTTTAAGCAAGTTTTCTTGCATTTTGTTTTGTACTAAAAATCATCGAATTTAGCAATATTTTTACCTTTATCATCCCCATTTCCTCTATGTGATTTAAACAAAATATCATCGAATTAGGCAATATTTTGCCGTTTTTCCACGTTTTTGTGAAATTTTAGTTTATTGTTATTATTTCATTATATATACGAGAAAAATTATGCAAGCACATAATTGATCAGAAAATAACCTTAAATACTTCATTTTCAATCATCTACATGTTTGTCGTTAAAATACTGAGTAAGATATTTAAAGGGGAGAAGTTCTGTTTTTATTGCATATATCGACGTTTCAGCCGGATTAGAACGGCTTTACGTGCACATCTTCCATCGGTAATATAAACCGAAAATCAGGATTATTTTAGTTAATTTTAATGAAAACACATTGATTTTTATAATTTGTATTGGAAGCAACATCTTTATACATCTTTTCTAGGGTCTAAAAATTACGAAACGTCGCTCTATGATTCGAAGTTAAAATCCTCAAATTTGGTATAATAATGACTTTTTCACGTTTTTCATGTAGTTTGATATTACGTAAATATATTCATTTTTACCAATATTTCGATACTATTTCATGTAGTTTCACGATATGTGATTTGGCTTTCATATCTCAGATTTTCGCATAATATTGCATTTTAAGCAAGTTTTCTTGCATTTTGTTTCGTAATAAAAATCATCGAATTCAGCAATATTTTGACGTTTATCATCCCCTTTTCCTTTATGTGATATTAACAAAATATCATCGAATTAGGCAAAATTTTGCTGTTTTTCCACGTTTGTGTGAATTTTCAGTTTATTGCTATTAATTCATTAAATATACGATAAAAACGATGCAAACACATAATTGATTAGATATTAACCTTAAACACTTCATTTTCAATCAACTATTTGTTTCTCGTTAAAATACTGAGTAAGATATTGGAGAAGGGAGAAGTTCTGTTTTTATTGCATATATCGACGTGTCAGCCGGATTAGAGAGGTTTTACGTGTACATCTTCCATCGGTAATATAAACGGAAAATCAGGAACATTTTAGTTAATTCTAATGAAAACACATTAATTTTTATCATTTGTATTTCTTTTCTTGGATCTAAATAATACGAATCCTCGCTCTATGATTTGAAGTTAAAATCCTCAAATATGGTAATATAGTGACTTTTTTCACGTTATTCATGTAGTGTCATTTTACGTATATATATTCGTTTTTACCAATATTTCGATACTACTTCACGTTTTCTCACGCTATGTGCTTTGGCCTTCAAATCTAAGAATTTCGCAAATTTTGCATTTTTAAGCAAGTTTTCTTGCATTTTGTTTTGTACTAAAAATCATCGAATTTAGCAATATTTTGACCTTTATTATCCCCATTTCCTTTATGTGATTTAAATAAAATATCATCGAATTAGGCAATATTTTGCCGTTTTTCCACGTTTTTGTGAATTTTTAGTTTATTGTTATTATTTCATTATATATACGAGAAAAATTATGCAAGCACATAATTGATCAGAAAATAACCTTAAATACTTTATTTTCAATCATCTATATGTTTCTCGTTAAAATACTGAGTAAGATATTTAAAAGGGGAGAAGTTCTGTTTTTATTGCACATATCGACGTTTCAGCCGGATTAGAATGGTTTTACGTGTACATCTTCCATCAGTAATATAAACCGAAAATCAGGAACATTTTAGTTAATTCTAATGAAAACACATTGATTTTTATAATTTGTATTGGAAGCAACATCTTTATTCGTCTTTTCCAGGGTCTAAAAAATACGAAACGTCGCTTTATGATTCGAAGTTAAAATCCTCAAATTTGGCATAATAATAACTTTTTTCGCGTTTTTCATGTAGTTTGATATTACGTATATATATTCATTTCTACCAATATTTCGATACTATTTTATGTAGTATCACGATATGTGATTTGGCCTTCAAATCTCAGATTTTCGCAAAATATTGCATTTTAAGCAAGTTTTGTTGCATTTTGTTTCGTACAAAAAATCATCGAATTCAGCAATATTTTGACGTTTATCATCCCCTTTTCTTTCATGAGATACAAACAAAATATCATCGAATTAGGCAATATTTTGCTGTTTTTTCCACGTTTGTGTGAATTTTCAGTTTATTGCTATTAATTCATTAAATATACGATAGAAATGATGCAAACACATAATTGATTAGATATTAACCTTTAACACTTCATTTTCAATCACTATTTGTTTCTCGTTAAAATACTGAGTAAAATATTGGAAAGGGGAGAAGTTCTGTTTTTATTGCATATATCGACGTTTCAGCCGGACTAGAGCGGTTTTACGTGTACATCTTCCATCGGGAATATAAACGGAAAATCAGGAACATTTTAGTTAATTCTAATGAAAATACATTAATTTTTATCATTTGTATGTCTTTTCTTGGATCTATATTTAGATCCAAGAAAAGACATAAAATGATAAAAATTAATGTATTTCCATTAGAATTAACTAAAATGTTCCTGATTTTCCGTACAAACGAAACCTCGCTCTATGATTTGAAGTTAAAATCCTCAAATATGGTAATATAGTGACTTTTTTCACGTTATTCATGTAGTGTGATCTTACGTATATATATTCGTTTTTACCAATATTTCGATACTACTTCACGTTTTCTCACGATATGTGATTTGGCCTTCAAATCTCAGAATTTCGCAAATTTTGCATTTTTAAGCAAGTTTTCTTGCATTTTGTTTTGTACTAAAAATCATCGAATTTAGCAATATTTTGACCTTTATCATCCCCATTTCCTCTATGTGATTTAAACAAAATATCATCGAATTAGGCAATATTTTGCCGTTTTTCCACGTTTTTGTGAAATTTTAGTTTATTGTTATTATTTCATTATATATACGAGAAAAATTATGCAAGCACATAATTGATCAGAAAATAACCTTAAATACTTCATTTTCAATCATCTACATGTTTGTCGTTAAAATACTGAGTAAGATATTTAAAGGGGAGAAGTTCTGTTTTTATTGCATATATCGACGTTTCAGCCGGATTAGAACGGCTTTACGTGCACATCTTCCATCGGTAATATAAACCGAAAATCAGGATTATTTTAGTTAATTTTAATGAAAACACATTGATTTTTATAATTTGTATTGGAAGCAACATCTTTATACATCTTTTCTAGGGTCTAAAAGTTACGAAACGTCGCTCTATGATTCGAAGTTAAAATCCTCAAATTTGGTATAATAATGACTTTTTTCACGTTTTTCATGTAGTTTGATATTACGTAAATATATTCATTTTTACCAATATTTCGATACTATTTCATGTAGTATCACGATATGTGATTTGGCTTTCATATCTCAGATTTCCGCATAATATTGCATTTTAAGCAAGTTTTCTTGCATTTTGTTTCGTACTAAAAATCATCGAATTCAGCAATATTTTGACGTTTATCATCCCCTTTTCCTGTATGTGATATAAACAAAATATCATCGAATTAGGCAATATTTTGCTGTTTTTTCCACGTTTGTGTGAATTTTCAGTTTATTGCTATTAATTCATTAAATATACGATAAAAACGATGAAAACACATAATTGATTAGATATTAACCTTAAACACTTCATTTTCAATCAACTATTTGTTTCTCGTTAAAATACTGAGTAAGATATTGGAAAAGGGAGAAGTTCTGTTTTTATTGCATATATCGACGTTTCTGCCGGATTAGAGCGGTTTTACGTGTACATCTTCCATCGGTAATTTAAACGGAAAATCAGGAACATTTTAGTTAATTCTAATGAAAACACATTGATTTTTATCATTTGTGTGTCTTTTCTTGGATCTAAATAATACGAATCCTAATTTGACCTTTATCATCCCCTTTTCCTTTATGTGATTTAAAAAAAATATCATCGAATTAGGCAGTTGTTCCACGTTTTGGGAATTTTCAGTTTATTGGTATTAATTCATTAAATATACGATAAAAATTATACAAACTCATGATTGATCAGAAAATAACCTTAAATACTTCATCTTCAATCATCTATTTGTTTCTTGTTAAAATACTGAGTAAGATATTGAAAAGGGGAGAAGTTCTGTTTTTATTGCATATATCGACGTTTCAGCCAGATTTGAACTGTTTTTCGTGTGCATCTTTCATCGGTAATATAAACCGAAAATCAGGAACATTTTAGTTAATTTTAATGAAAACATTGATTTTTATCATTTGTATTGGAAGCAACATCTTTATACGTCTTTTCTAGGGTCTAAAAAATACGAAACGTCGCTCTATGATTCGAAGTTAAAATCCTCAAATTTGGTATAATTATGACTTTTTCCACGTTTTTCATGTAGTTTGATATTACGTAAATATATTCATTTTACCAATATTTCGATACTATTTCATGTAGTATCACGATATGTGATTTGGCTTTCAAATCTCAGATTTTCGCATAATATTGCATTTTAAGCAAGTTTTCTTGCATTTTGTTTCGTACTAAAAATCATCGAATTCAGCAATATTTTGACGTTTATCATCCCTTTTCCTTTATGTGATATAAACAAGATATCATCAAATTATGCAATATTTTGCTGTTTTTCCACGTTTTTGTGAATTTTCAATTTATTGCTTTTAATTCAATAAATATACGATTAAAATGATGCAAACACAATTGATTAGAAATTTACCTTATACACTTCATTTTCAGTCAACTATTTGTTTCTCGTTAAAATACTGAGTAAGATATTGGAAAGGGAAGAAGTTCTGTTTTTATTGCATATATAGACGTTTCAGCCGGATTAGAGCGATTTTACGTGTACATTTTCCATCGGTAATATTAACGGAAAATCAGGAACATTTTAGTTAATTCTAATGAAAACACATTGATTTTTATCATTTGTATTGGAAACAACATTGTCATATGTCTTTTCTTGGATCTAAACAATACGAAACCTCGCTCTATGATTTGAAGTTAAAATCCTCAAAAATGGTAATATAGTGACTTTTTTCACGTTATTCATGTAGTGTGATTTTACGTATATATATTCGTTTTTACCAATATTTCGATACTACTTCATATTTTCTCACGATATGTGATTTGGCCTTCATATCTCAGAATTTCTCAAATTTTGCATTTTTAAGCAAGTTTTCTTGCATTTTGTTTCGTACTAAAAATCATCGAATTTCGCAATATTTTGACTTTTATCATCCCCTTTTCCTTTATGTGATTTAAACAAAATATCATCGAATTAGGCAATATTTTGCCGTTTTTCCACGTTTTTGTGAATTTTTAGTTTATTATTATTATTTCATTATATATACGAGAAAAATTATGCAAGCACATAATTGATCAGAAAATAACCTTAAATACTTCATTTTCAATCATCAATATGTTTCTCGTTAAAATACTGAGTAAGATATTGAAAAGGGGAGAAGTTCTGTTTTTATTGCATATATCGACGTTTCAGCCGGATTAGAACGGTTTTACGTGTACATCTTCCATCGGTAATATAAACCGAAAATCAGGATTATTTTAGATAATTTTAATGAAAACACATTGATTTTTATAATTTGTATTGGAAGCAACATCTTTATACGTCTTTTCTAGGGTCTACAAAATTCGAAACGTCGCTCTATGATTCGAAGTTAAAATCCTCAAATTTGGTATAATAATGACTTTTTTCACGTTTTTCATGTAGTTTGATATTACGTAAATATATTCATGTTTACCAATATTTCGATACTATTTCATGTAGTATCACGATATGTGATTTGGCTTTCATATCTCAGATTTTCGCATAATATTGCATTTTAAGCAAGTTTTCTTGCATTTTGTTTCGTACTAAAAATCATCGAATTCAGCAATATTTTGACGTTTATCATCCCCTTTTCCTTTATGTGATTTAAACAAAATATCATAGAATTAGGCAATATTTTGCCGTTTTTCCATGTTTTTGTGAATTTTCAGTTTATTGTTATTATTTCATTAAATATACGAGAAAAATTATGCAAACACATAATATATCAGAAAATAACCTTAAATACTTCATTTTCAATCATTTATTTGTTTCTCGTTAAAATACTGTGTAAGATATTGAAAAGGGGAGAAGTTCGGTTTTTATTGCATATATCGACGTTTCAGCCGGATTAGAACTGTTTTACGTGTACATCTTCCATCGGTAATATAAACCGAAAATTAGGAACATTTTAGTCAATTCTAATGAAAACACATTGATTTTTATAATTTGTATTGGAAGCAACATCTTTATTCGTTTTTTCCAGGGTCTAAAAAATACGAAACGTCGCTTTATGATTCGAAGTTAAAATCCTCAAATTTGGCATAACTCTTTGACTTTTGTGACTTTTTTCACGTTTTTCATGTTGTTTGATATTACGTAAATATATTCATTTTTACCAATATTTCGATACTATTTCATGTAGTATCACGATATGTGATTTGGCTTTCATATCTCAGATTTCCGCATAATATTGCATTTTAGGCAAGTTTTCTTGCATTTTGTTTCGTACTAAAAATCATCGAATTCAGCAATATTTTGACGTATATCATCCCCTTTTCCTTTATGTGATATAAACAAAATATCATCGAATTAGGCAATATTTTGCTGTTTTTTCCACGTTTGTGTGAATTTTCAGTTTATTGCTATTAATTCATTAAATATACGATAAAAACGATGCAAACACATAATTGATTAGATATTAACCTTAAACACTTCATTTTCAATCAACTATTTGTTTCTCGTTAAAATACTGAGTAAGATATTGGAAAAGGGAGAAGTTCTGTTTTTATTGCATATATCGACGTTTCTGCCGGATTAGAGCGGTTTTACGTGTACATCTTCCATCGGTAATTTAAACGGAAAATCAGGAACATTTTAGTTAATTCTAATGAAAACACATTGATTTTTATCATTTGTGTGTCTTTTCTTGGATCTAAATAATACGAATCCTAATTTGACCTTTATCATCCCCTTTTCCTTTACGTGATTTAAAAAAAATATCATCGAATTAGGCAGTTTTTCCACGTTTTGGGAATTTTCAGTTTATTAATATTAATTCATTAAATATACGATAAAAATTATACAAACTCATGATTGATCAGAAAATAACCTTAAATACTTCATCTTCAATCATCTATTTGTTTCTTGTTAAAATACTGAGTAAGATATTGAAAAGGGGAGAAGTTCTGTTTTTATTGCATATATCGACGTTTCAGCCGGATTTGAACTGTTTTTCGTGTGCATCTTTCATCGGTAATATAAACCGAAAATCAGGAACATTTTAGTTAATTTTAATGAAAACATTGATTTTTATCATTTGTATTGGAAGCAACATCTTTATACGTCTTTTCTAGGGTCTAAAAAATACGAAACGTCGCTCTATGATTCGAAGTTAAAATCCTCAAATTTGGTATAATTATGACTTTTTCCACGTTTTTCATGTAGTTTGATATTACGTAAATATATTCATTTTACCAATATTTCGATACTATTTAATGTAGTATCACGATATGTGATTTGGCTTTCAAATCTCAGATTTTCGCATAATATTGCATTTTAAGCAAGTTTTCTTGCATTTTGTTTCGTACTAAAAATCATCGAATTCAGCAATATTTTGACGTTTATCATCCCTTTTCCTTTATGTGATATAAACAAGATATCATCAAATTATGCAATATTTTGCTGTTTTTCCACGTTTTTGTGAATTTTCAATTTATTGCTTTTAATTCAATAAATATACGATTAAAATGATGCAAACACAATTGATTAGAAATTTACCTTATACACTTCATTTTCAGTCAACTATTTGTTTCTCGTTAAAATACTGAGTAAGATATTGGAAAGGGAAGAAGTTCTGTTTTTATTTCATATATAGACGTTTCAGCCGGATTATAGCGGTTTTACGTGTACATTTTCCATCGATAATATTAACGGAAAATCAGGAACATTTTAGTTAATTCTAATGAAAACACATTGATTTTTATCATTTGTATTGGAAACAACATTGTCATATGTCTTTTCTTGGATCTAAACAATACGAAACCTCGCTCTATGATTTGAAGTTAAAATCCTCAAAAATGGTAATATAGTGACTTTTCTCACGTTATTCATGTAGTGTGATTTTACGTATATATATTCGTTTTTACCAATATTTCGATACTACTTCATATTTTCTCACGATATGTGATTTGGCCTTCATATCTCAGAATTTCTCAAATTTTGCATTTTTAAGCAAGTTTTCTTGCATTTTGTTTCGTACTAAAAATCATCGAATTTCGCAATATTTTGACTTTTATCATCCCCTTTTCCTTTATGTGATTTAAACAAAATATCATCGAATTAGGCAATATTTTGCCGTTTTTCCACGTTTTTGTGAATTTTTAGTTTATTATTATTATTTCATTATATATACGAAAAAAATTATGCAAGCACATAATTGATCAGAAAATAACCTTAAATACTTCATTTTCAATCATCAATATGTTTCTCGTTAAAATACTGAGTAAGATATTGAAAAGGGGAGAAGTTCTGTTTTTATTGCATATATCGACGTTTCAGCCGGATTAGAACGGTTTTACGTGTACATCTTCCATCGGTAATATAAACCGAAAATCAGGATTATTTTAGATAATTTTAATGAAAACACATTGATTTTTATAATTTGTATTGGAAGCAACATCTTTATACGTCTTTTCTAGGGTCTACAAAATACGAAACGTCGCTCTATGATTCGAAGTTAAAATCCTCAAATTTGGTATAATAATGACTTTTTTCACGTTTTTCATGTAGTTTGATATTACGTAAATATATTCATGTTTACCAATATTTCGATACTATTTCATGTAGTATCACGATATGTGATTTGGCTTTCATATCTCAGATTTTCGCATAATATTGCATTTTAAGCAAGTTTTCTTGCATTTTGTTTCGTACTAAAAATCATCGAATTCAGCAATATTTTGACGTTTATCATCCCCTTTTCTTTCATGAGATATAAACAAAATATCATCGAATTAGGCAATATTTTGCTGTTTTTCCACGTTTGTGTGAATTTTCAGTTAATTGCTATTAATTCATTAAATATACGATAAAAACGATGCAAACACATAATTGATTAGATATTAACCTTAAACACTTCATTTTCAATCAACTATTTGTTTCTCGTTAAAATATTGAGTAAGATATTGGAAAAGGGAGAAGTTCTGCTTTTATTGCATATATCGACGTTTCAGCCGGATTAGAGCGGTTTTACGTGTACATCTGCCATCGTTAATATAATAGGAAAATCAGGAACATTTTAGTTAATTCTAATGAAAACACATTGGTTTTTATCTTTTGTATGTCTTTTCTTGGATCTAAATAATACGAATCCTCGCTCTAAGATTTGAAGTTTAAATCCTCAAACATGGTAATATAGTGACTTTTTTCACGTTATTCACGTAGTGTGATTTTACGTATATATATTCGTTTTTACCTATATTTCGATACTATATCACGTTTTCTCACGATATGTGATTTGGCCTTCAAATCTCAGAATTTCGCAAATTTTGCATTTTTAAACAAGTTTTCTTGCATTTTGTTTTGTACTAAAAATCATCGAATTTAGAAATATTTTGACCTTTATCATCCCCTTTTCCTTTATGTGATTTAAACAAAATATCATAGAATTAGGCAATATTTTGCCGTTTTTCCACGTTTTTTTGAATTTTTAGTTTATTGTTATTATTTCATTATATATACGAGAAAAATTAATGTAAGCACATAATTGATCAGAAAATAACCTTAAATACTTCATTTTCAATCATCTACATGTTTCTCGATAAAATACTGAGTAAGATATTTAAAGGGGAGAAGATCTGTTTTTATTGCATGTATCGACGTTTCAGCCGGTTTAGAACGGCTTTACGTGTACATCTTCCATCGGTAGTATAAACCGAAAATCAGGATTATTTTAGTTAATTTTAATGAAAACACATTGATTTTTATAATTTGTATTAGAAGCAACATCTTTATACGTCTTTTCTAGGGTCTAAAAAATACGAAACGTCGCTCTATGATTCGAAGTTAAAATCCTCAAATTTGGTATAATAATGACTTTTTTCACGTTTTTCATGTAGTTTGATATTACGTAAATATATTCATTTTTACCAATATTTCGATACTATTCCATATAGTATCACGATATGTGATTTGGCTTTCATATCTCAGATTTTCGCATAATATTGCATTTTAAGCAAGTTTTCTTGCATTTTGTTTCATACTAAAAATCATCGAATTCAGCAATATTTTGACGTTTATCATCCCCTTTTCCTTTATGTGATATCGTTTCAATTATAATTCAACAAAATATCATCGAATTAGGCAATATTTTGCTGTTTTTCCACGTTTGTGTGAATTTTCAGTTTATTGCTATTAATTCATTAAATATACGATAAAAACGATGCAAACACATAATTGATTAGATATTAACCTTAAACACCTCATTTTCAATCAACTATTTGTTTCTCGTTAAAATACAGAGTAAGATATTGGAAAAGGGAGAAGTTCTGTTTTTATTGCATATATCGACGTTTCAGCCGGATTAGAGCGGTTTTACGTGTACATCTTCTATCGGTAATATAAACGGAATATCAGGAACATTTTAGTTAATTCTAATGAAAACACATTGATTTTTATTATTTGTATGTCTTTTCTTGGATCTAAATAATACGAATCCTCGCTCTATGATTTGAAGTTAAAATCCTCAAATATGGTAATATAATGACTTTTTTCACGTTATTCATGTAGTGTGATTTTACGTATATATATTCGTTTTTACCAATATTTCGATACTACTTCACGTTTTCTCACGACATGTGATTTTGCCTTCAAATCTCAGATTTTCGCAAATTTTGCGTTTTTAAACAAGTTTTCTTGCATTTTGTTTTGTACTAAAAATAATCGAATTTAGAAATATTTTGACCTTTATCATCCCCTTTTCCTTTATGTGATTTAAACAAAATATAATAGAATTAGGCAATATTTTGCCGTTTTTCCATGTTTTTGTGAATTTTCTGTTTATTGTTCTTATTTTATTAATATCAACGTTTCAGTTGGATTAGAACGGTTTTACGTGTACATCTTCCATCGGTAATATAAACGGAAAATCAGGAACATTTTAGTTAATTCTAATGAACACACATTGATTTTTATCATTTGTATTGGAAACAACATTGTTATATGTCTTTTCTTGGATCTAAACAATACGAAACCTCGCTCTATGATTTGAAGTTAAAATCCTCAAAAATGGTAATATAGTGACTTTTTCACGTTATTCATGTAGTGTGATTTTACGTATATATATTCGTTTTTACCAATATTTCGATACTACTTCATATTTTCTCACGATATGTGATTTGGCCTTCATATCTCAGAATTTCGCAAATTTTGCATTTTTAAGCAAGTTTTCTTGCATTTTGTTTCGTACTAAAAATCATCGAATTTCGCAATATTTTGACCTCTATCATCCCCTTTTCCTTTATGTGATTTAAACAAAATATCATCGAATTAGGCAATATTTTGCCGTTTTTTCACGTTTTTGTGAATTTTTAGTTTATTATTATTATTTCATTATATATACGAGAAAAATTATGCAAGCACATAATTGATCAGAAAATAACCTTAAATACTTCATTTTCAATCATCTATATGTTTCTCGTTAAAATACTGAGTAAGATATTGAAAAGGGGAGAAGTTCTGTTTTTATTGCATATATCGACGTTTCAGCCGGATTAGAATGGTTTTACGTGTACATCTTCCATCGGTAATATAAACCGAAAATCAGGATTATTTTAGTTAATTTTAATGAAAACACACTGATTTTTATAATTTGTATTGGAAGCAACATCTTTATACGTCTTTTCTAGGGTCTACAAAATACGAAACGTCGCTCTATGATTCGAAGTTAAAATCCTCAAATTTGGTATAATAATGACTTTTTTCACGTTTTTCATGTAGTTTGATATTACGTAAATATATTCATTTTTACCAATATTTCGATACTATTTCATGTAGTATCACGATATGTGATTTGGCTTTCATATCTCAGATTTTTGCATAATATTGCATTTTAAGCAAGTATTCTTGCATTTTGTTTCGTACTAAAAATCATCGAATTCAGCAATATTTTGACGTTTATCATCCCCTTTTCTTTCATGAGATATAAACAAAATATCATCGAATTAGGCAATATTTTGCTGTTTTTCCACGTTTGTGTGAATTTTCAGTTAATTGCTATTAATTCATTAAATATACGATAAAAACGATGCAAACACATAATTGATTAGATATTAACCTTAAACACTTCATTTTCAATCAACTATTTGTTTCTCGTTAAAATACTGAGTAAGATATTGGAAAAGGGAGAAGTTCTGCTTTTATTGCATATATCGACGTTTCAGCCGGATTAGAGCGGTTTTACGTGTACATCTTCCATCGGTAATATAAACGGAAAATCAGGAACATTTTAGTTAATTCTAATGAAAACACATTGATTTTTATCATTTGAATGTCTTTTCTTGGAACTAAATAATACGAATCCTCGCTCTATGATTTGAAGTTAAAATCCTCAAATATGGTTATATAGTGACTTTTTTCACGTTATTCATGTATTGTGATTTTACGTATATATATTCGTTTTTACCAATATTTCGATACTACTTCACGTTTTATCACGATATGTGATTTGGCCTTCAAATCTCAGAATTTCGCAAAATTTGCATTTTTAAGCAAGTTTTCTTGCATTTTGTTTTGTACTAAAAATCATCGAATTTAGCAATATTTTGACCTTTATCATCCCCATTTCCTTTATGTGATTTAAACAAAATATCATCTAATTAGGCAATATTTTGCCGTTTTTCCACGTTTTTGTGAATTTTTAGTTTATTGTTATTATTTCATTATATATACAAAAAAAATTAATGCAAGCACATAATTGATCAAAAAATAACCTTAAATACTTCATTTTCAATCATCTACATGTTTCTAAGATAAAATACTGAGTAAGATATTTAAAGGGGAGAAGTTCTGTTTTTATTGCATATATCGACGTTTCAGCCGGTTTAGAACGGCTTTACGTGTACATCTTCCATCGGTAGTATAAACCGAAAATCAGGATTATTTTAGTTAATTTTAATGAAAACACATTGATTTTTATAATTTGTATTAGAAGCAACATCTTTATACGTCTTTTCTAGGGTCTAAAAAATACGAATCGTCGCTCTATGATTTGAAGTTAAAATCCTCAAATTTGGTATAATAATGACTTTTTTCACGTTTTTCATGTAGTTTGATATTACGTAAATATATTAATTTTTACCAATATTTCGATACTATTTCATATAGTATCACGATATGTGATTTGGCTTTCATATCTCAGATTTTCGCATAATATTGCATTTTAAGCAAGTTTTCTTGCATTTTGTTTCATACTAAAAATCATCGAATTCAGCAATATTTTGACGTGTATCACCCCCTTTTCCTTTATGTGATATCGTTTCAATTATAATTCAACAAAATATCATCGAATTAGGCAATATTTTGCTGTTTTTCCACGTTTGTGTGAATTTTCAGTTTATTGCTATTAATTCATTAAATATACGAAAAAAACGATGCAAACACATAATTGATTAGATATTAACCTTAAACACTTCATTTTCAATCAACTATTTGTTTCTCGTTAAAATACTGAGTAAGATATTGGAAAAGGGAGAAGTTCTGTTTTTATTGCATATATCGACGTGTCAGCCGGATTAGAGCGGTTTTACGTGTACATCTTCCATCGGTAATATAAACGGAAAATCAGGAACATTTTAGTTAATTCTAATGAAAACACAATGATTTTTATCATTTGTATGTCTTTCCTTGGACCTAAATAATACGAATCCTCGCTCTATGATTTGAAGTTAAAATCCTCAAATATGGTAATATAGTGACTTTTTTCACGTTATTCATGTAGTGTGATTTTACGTATATATATTCGTTTTTACCAATACTTCGATACTACACGTTTTCTCACGATATGTGATTTGGCTTTCAAATCTAAGAATTTCGCAAATTTTGCATTTTTAAGCAAGTTTTCTTGCATTTTGTTTTGTACTAAAAATCATCGAATTTAGAAATATTTTTGACCTTTATCATCCCCTTTTCCTTTATGTGATTTAAACAAAATATCATCGAATTAGGATATATTTCCGTTTTTCCACGTTTTTGTGAATTTTTAGTTTATTGTTCTTATTTCAATATATATACGAGAAAAATTATGGAAGCACATAATTGATCAGAAAATAACCTTAAATACTTCATTTTCAATCATCTATATGTTTCTCGTTAAAATACTGAGTAAGATATTTAAAAGGGGAGAAGTTCTGTTTTTATTGCATATATCGACGTTTCAGCCGGATTAGAACGGTTTTACGTGTACATCTTCCATCGGTAATATAAACAGAAAATCAGGATTATTTTAGTTAATTTTAATGAAAACACATTGATTTTTATCATTTGTATTGGAAGCAACATCTTTATACGTCTTTTCTAGGGTCTAAAAAATACGAAACGTCGCTCTATGATTCGAAGTTAAAATCCTCAAATTTGGTATAATAATGACTTTTTTCACGTTTTTCATGTAGTTTGATATTACGTAAATATATTCATTTTTACCAATATTTCGATACTATTTCATGTAGTATCACGATATGTGATTTGGCTTTCATATCTCAGATTTTTGCATAATATTGCATTTTAAGCAAGTTTTCTTGCATTTTGTTTCGTACTAAAAATCATCGAATTCAGCAATATTTTGACGTTTATCATCCCCTTTTCTTTCATGAGATATAAACAAAATATCATCGAATTAGGCAATATTTTGCTGTTTTTCCACGTTTGTGTGAATTTTCAGTTAATTGCTATTAATTCATTAAATATACGATAAAAACGATGCAAACACATAATTGATTAGATATTAACCTTAAACACTTCATTTTCAATCAACTATTTGTTTCTCGTTAAAATACTGAGTAAGATATTGGAAAAGGGAGAAGTTCTGCTTTTATTGCATATATTGACGTTTCAGCCGGATTAGAGCGGTTTTACGTGTACATCTTCCATCGGTAATATAAACGGGAAAATCAGGAACATTTTAGTTAATTCTAATGAAAACACATTGATTTTTATCATTTGTATGTCTTTTCTTGGATCTAAATAATACGAATCCTCGCTCTATGATTTGAAGTTAAAATCCTCAAATTTGGTAATATAGTGACTTTTTTCACGTTATTCATGTAGTGTGATTTTACGTATATATATTCGTTTTTACCAATATTTCGATACTACTTCACGTTTTATCACGATATGTGATTTGGCCTTCAAATCTCAGAATTTCGCAGAATTTGCATTTTTAAGCAAGTTTTCTTGCATTTTGTTTTGTACTAAAAATCATCGAATTTAGCAATATTTTGACCTTTATCATCCCCCATTTCCTTTATGTGATTTAAACAAAATATCATAGAATTAGGCAATATTTTGCCGTTTTTCCATGTTTATGTGAATTTTCAATTTATTGTTATTATTTTATTAATATCAACGTTTCAGCCGGATTAGAACGGTTTTACGTGTACATCTTCCATCGGTAATATAAACCGAAAATCAGGAACATTTTAGTTAATTCTAATGAAAACACATTGATTTTTATCATTTGTATTGGAAACAACATTGTCTTATGTCTTTTCTTGGATCTAAACAATACGAAACCACGCTCTTTGATTTGAAGTTAAAATCCTAAAAAATGGTAATATAGTGACTTTTTTCACGTTATTCATGTAGTGTGATTTTACGTATATATATTCGTTTTTACCAATATTTCGATACTACTTCATATTTTCTCACGATATGTGATTTTGCCTTCATATCTCAGAATTTCGCAAATTTTGCATTTTTAAACAAGTTTTCTTGCATTTTGTTTTGTACTAAAAATCATCGAATTTAGAAATATTTTGACCTTTATCATCCCCTTTTCCTTTATGTGATTTAAACAAAATATCATCGAATTAGGATATATTTCCGTTTTTCCACGTTTTTGTGAATTTTTAGTTTATTGTTCTTATTTCAATATATATACGAGAAAAATTATGGAAGCACATAATTGATCAGAAAATAACCTTAAATACTTCATTTTCAATCATCTATATGTTTCTCGTTAAAATACTGAGTAAGATATTTAAAAGGGGAGAAGTTCTGTTTTTATTGCATATATCGACGTTTCAGCCGGATTAGAACGGTTTTACGTGTACATCTTCCATCGGTAATATAAACAGAAAATCAGGATTATTTTAGTTAATTTTAATGAAAACACATTGATTTTTATCATTTGTATTGGAAGCAACATCTTTATACGTCTTTTCTAGGGTCTAAAAAATACGAAACGTCGCTCTATGATTCGAAGTTAAAATCCTCAAATTTGGTATAATAATGACTTTTTTCACGTTTTTCATGTAGTTTGATATTACGTAAATATATTCATTTTTACCAATATTTCGATACTATTTCATGTAGTATCACGATATGTGATTTGGCTTTCATATCTCAGATTTTTGCATAATATTGCATTTTAAGCAAGTTTTCTTGCATTTTGTTTCGTACTAAAAATCATCGAATTCAGCAATATTTTGACGTTTATCATCCCCTTTTCTTTCATGAGATATAAACAAAATATCATCGAATTAGGCAATATTTTGCTGTTTTTCCACGTTTGTGTGAATTTTCAGTTAATTGCTATTAATTCATTAAATATACGATAAAAACGATGCAAACACATAATTGATTAGATATTAACCTTAAACACTTCATTTTCAATCAACTATTTGTTTCTCGTTAAAATACTGAGTAAGATATTGGAAAAGGGAGAAGTTCTGCTTTTATTGCATATATCGACGTTTCAGCCGGATTAGAGCGGTTTTACGTGTACATCTTCCATCGGTAATATAAACGGGAAAATCAGGAACATTTTAGTTAATTCTAATGAAAACACATTGATTTTTATCATTTGTATGTCTTTTCTTGGATCTAAATAATACGAATCCTCGCTCTATGATTTGAAGTTAAAATCCTCAAATATGGTAATATAGTGACTTTTTCACGTTATTCATGTAGTGTGATTTTACGTATATATATTCGTTTTTACCAATATTTCGATACTACTTCACGTTTTATCACGATATGTGATTTGGCCTTCAAATCTCAGAATTTCGCAGAATTTGCATTTTTAAGCAAGTTTTCTTGCATTTTGTTTTGTACTAAAAATCATCGAATTTAGCAATATTTTGACCTTTATCATCCCCATTTCCTTTATGTGATTTAAACAAAATATCATAGAATTAGGCAATATTTTGCCGTTTTTCCATGTTTATGTGAATTTTCAATTTATTGTTATTATTTTATTAATATCAACGTTTCAGCCGGATTAGAACGGTTTTACGTGTACATCTTCCATCGGTAATATAAACCGAAAATCAGGAACATTTTAGTTAATTCTAATGAAAACACATTGATTTTTATCATTTGTATTGGAAACAACATTGTCTTATGTCTTTTCTTGGATCTAAACAATACGAAACCACGCTCTTTGATTTGAAGTTAAAATCCTAAAAAATGGTAATATAGTGACTTTTTTCACGTTATTCATGTAGTGTGATTTTACGTATATATATTCGTTTTTACCAATATTTCGATACTACTTCATATTTTCTCACGATATGTGATTTTGCCTTCATATCTCAGAATTTCGCAAATTTTGCATTTTTAAACAAGTTTTCTTGCATTTTGTTTTGTACTAAAAATCATCGAATTTAGAAATATTTTGACCTTTATCATCCCCTTTTCCTTTATGTGATTTAAACAAAATATCATCGAATTAGGATATATTTCCGTTTTTCCACGTTTTTGTGAATTTTTAGTTTATTGTTCTTATTTCAATATATATACGAGAAAAATTATGGAAGCACATAATTGATCAGAAAATAACCTTAAATACTTCATTTTCAATCATCTATATGTTTCTCGTTAAAATACTGAGTAAGATATTTAAAAGGGGAGAAGTTCTGTTTTTATTGCATATATCGACGTTTCAGCCGGATTAGAACGGTTTTACGTGTACATCTTCCATCGGTAATATAAACAGAAAATCAGGATTATTTTAGTTAATTTTAATGAAAACACATTGATTTTTATCATTTGTATTGGAAGCAACATCTTTATACGTCTTTTCTAGGGTCTAAAAAATACGAAACGTCGCTCTATGATTCGAAGTTAAAATCCTCAAATTTGGTATAATAATGACTTTTTTCACGTTTTTCATGTAGTTTGATATTACGTAAATATATTAATTTTTACCAATATTTCGATACTATTTTATATAGTATCACGATATGTGATTTGGCTTTCATATCTCAGATTTTCACATAATATTGCATTTTAAGCAAGTTTTCTTGCATTTTGTTTCGTACTAAAAATCAACGAATTCAGCAATATTTTGACGTTTATCATCCCCTTTTCCTTTATGTGATATAAACAAAATATCATCGAATTAGGCAATATTTTGCTGTTTTTCCACATTTGTGTGAATTTTTTGTTTATTGCTATTAATTCATTAAATATACGATAAAAACGATGCAAACACATAATTGATTAGATATTAACCTTAAACACTTCATTTTCAATCAACTATTTGTTTCTCGTTAAAATACTGAGTAAGATATTGGAAAAGGGAGAAGTTCTGTTTTTATTGCATATATCGACGTCTCAGCCGGATTAGAGCGGTTTTACGTGTACATCTTCCATCGGTAATATAAACGGAAAATCAGGAACATTTTAGTTAATTCTAATGAAAACACATTGATTTTTATCATTTGTATGTCTTTTCTTAGATCTAAATATTGCGAATCCTAATTTGACCTTTATCATCCCCTTTTCCTTTATGTGATTTAAACAAATATCTAATTAGGCAGTTGTTCCACGTGTTTGAGAATTTTCAGTTTATTGTTATTAATTCATTAAATATACGATAAAAATTATACAAACTCATAATTGATCAGAAAATAACCTTAAATACTTCATTTTCAATCATCTATTTGTTTCTCGTTAAAATACTGAGTAAGATATTGAAAAGGGGAGAAGTTCTCTTTTTATTGCATATATCGACGTTTCAGCCGGATTTGAACGGTTTTACGTGTGCATCTTCCATCGGTAATATAAACGGAAAATCAGGAACATTTTAGTTAATTTTAATGAAAACACATTGATTTTTATCATTTGTATTGGAAGCAACATCTTTATACGTCTTTTCTAGGGTCTAAAAAATACGAAACGTCGCTCTATGATTCGAAGGTAAAATTCTCAAATTTGGTATAATTATGACTTTTTTCACGTTTTTCATGTAGTTTGATATTACGTAAATATATTAATTTTACCAATATTTCGATACTATTTCATGTAGTATCACGATATGTGATTTGGCTTTCAAATCTCAGATTTTCGCATAATATTGCATTTTAAGCAAGTTTTCTTGCATTTTGTTTCGAACTAAAAATCATCGAATTCAGCAATATTTTGACGTTTATCATCCCTTTTCCTTTATGTGATATAAACAAAATATCATCGAATTATGCAATATTTTGCTGTTTTTCCACGTTTTTGTGAATTTTCAATTTATTGCTTTTAATTCAATAAATATACGATTAAAATGATGCAAACACATAATTGATTAAAAATTTACCTTATACACTTCATTTTCAATCAACTATTTGTTTCTCGTTAAAATACTGAGTAAGATATTGGAAAGGGAAGAAGTTCTGTTTTTATTGCATATATCGACGTTTCAGCCGGATTAGAGCGGTTTTACGTGTACATCTTCCATCGGTAATATAAACGGGAAAATCAGGAACATTTTAGTTAATTCTAATGAAAACACATTGATTTTTATCATTTGTATGTCTTTTCTTGGATCTAAATAATACGAATCCTCGCTCTATGATTTGAAGTTAAAATCCTCAAATTTGGTAATATAGTGACTTTTTTCACGTTATTCATGTAGTGTGATTTTACGTATATATATTCGTTTTTACCAATATTTCGATACTACTTCACGTTTTATCACGATATGTGATTTGGCCTTCAAATCTCAGAATTTCGCAGAATTTGCATTTTTAAGCAAGTTTTCTTGCATTTTGTTTTGTACTAAAAATCATCGAATTTAGCAATATTTTGACCTTTATCATCCCCCATTTCCTTTATGTGATTTAAACAAAATATCATAGAATTAGGCAATATTTTGCCGTTTTTCCATGTTTATGTGAATTTTCAATTTATTGTTATTATTTTATTAATATCAACGTTTCAGCCGGATTAGAACGGTTTTACGTGTACATCTTCCATCGGTAATATAAACCGAAAATCAGGAACATTTTAGTTAATTCTAATGAAAACACATTGATTTTTATCATTTGTATTGGAAACAACATTGTCTTATGTCTTTTCTTGGATCTAAACAATACGAAACCACGCTCTTTGATTTGAAGTTAAAATCCTAAAAAATGGTAATATAGTGACTTTTTTCACGTTATTCATGTAGTGTGATTTTACGTATATATATTCGTTTTTACCAATATTTCGATACTACTTCATATTTTCTCACGATATGTGATTTTGCCTTCATATCTCAGAATTTCGCAAATTTTGCATTTTTAAACAAGTTTTCTTGCATTTTGTTTTGTACTAAAAATCATCGAATTTAGAAATATTTTGACCTTTATCATCCCCTTTTCCTTTATGTGATTTAAACAAAATATCATCGAATTAGGATATATTTCCGTTTTTCCACGTTTTTGTGAATTTTTAGTTTATTGTTCTTATTTCAATATATATACGAGAAAAATTATGGAAGCACATAATTGATCAGAAAATAACCTTAAATACTTCATTTTCAATCATCTATATGTTTCTCGTTAAAATACTGAGTAAGATATTTAAAAGGGGAGAAGTTCTGTTTTTATTGCATATATCGACGTTTCAGCCGGATTAGAACGGTTTTACGTGTACATCTTCCATCGGTAATATAAACAGAAAATCAGGATTATTTTAGTTAATTTTAATGAAAACACATTGATTTTTATCATTTGTATTGGAAGCAACATCTTTATACGTCTTTTCTAGGGTCTAAAAAATACGAAACGTCGCTCTATGATTCGAAGTTAAAATCCTCAAATTTGGTATAATAATGACTTTTTTCACGTTTTTCATGTAGTTTGATATTACGTAAATATATTCATTTTTACCAATATTTCGATACTATTTCATGTAGTATCACGATATGTGATTTGGCTTTCATATCTCAGATTTTTGCATAATATTGCATTTTAAGCAAGTTTTCTTGCATTTTGTTTCGTACTAAAAATCATCGAATTCAGCAATATTTTGACGTTTATCATCCCCTTTTCTTTCATGAGATATAAACAAAATATCATCGAATTAGGCAATATTTTGCTGTTTTTCCACGTTTGTGTGAATTTTCAGTTAATTGCTATTAATTCATTAAATATACGATAAAAACGATGCAAACACATAATTGATTAGATATTAACCTTAAACACTTCATTTTCAATCAACTATTTGTTTCTCGTTAAAATACTGAGTAAGATATTGGAAAAGGGAGAAGTTCTGCTTTTATTGCATATATCGACGTTTCAGCCGGATTAGAGCGGTTTTACGTGTACATCTTCCATCGGTAATATAAACGGGAAAATCAGGAACATTTTAGTTAATTCTAATGAAAACACATTGATTTTTATCATTTGTATGTCTTTTCTTGGATCTAAATAATACGAATCCTCGCTCTATGATTTGAAGTTAAAATCCTCAAATATGGTAATATAGTGACTTTTTCACGTTATTCATGTAGTGTGATTTTACGTATATATATTCGTTTTTACCAATATTTCGATACTACTTCACGTTTTATCACGATATGTGATTTGGCCTTCAAATCTCAGAATTTCGCAGAATTTGCATTTTTAAGCAAGTTTTCTTGCATTTTGTTTTGTACTAAAAATCATCGAATTTAGCAATATTTTGACCTTTATCATCCCCATTTCCTTTATGTGATTTAAACAAAATATCATAGAATTAGGCAATATTTTGCCGTTTTTCCATGTTTATGTGAATTTTCAATTTATTGTTATTATTTTATTAATATCAACGTTTCAGCCGGATTAGAACGGTTTTACGTGTACATCTTCCATCGGTAATATAAACCGAAAATCAGGAACATTTTAGTTAATTCTAATGAAAACACATTGATTTTTATCATTTGTATTGGAAACAACATTGTCTTATGTCTTTTCTTGGATCTAAACAATACGAAACCACGCTCTTTGATTTGAAGTTAAAATCCTAAAAAATGGTAATATAGTGACTTTTTTCACGTTATTCATGTAGTGTGATTTTACGTATATATATTCGTTTTTACCAATATTTCGATACTACTTCATATTTTCTCACGATATGTGATTTTGCCTTCATATCTCAGAATTTCGCAAATTTTGCATTTTTAAACAAGTTTTCTTGCATTTTGTTTTGTACTAAAAATCATCGAATTTAGAAATATTTTGACCTTTATCATCCCCTTTTCCTTTATGTGATTTAAACAAAATATCATCGAATTAGGATATATTTCCGTTTTTCCACGTTTTTGTGAATTTTTAGTTTATTGTTCTTATTTCAATATATATACGAGAAAAATTATGGAAGCACATAATTGATCAGAAAATAACCTTAAATACTTCATTTTCAATCATCTATATGTTTCTCGTTAAAATACTGAGTAAGATATTTAAAAGGGGAGAAGTTCTGTTTTTATTGCATATATCGACGTTTCAGCCGGATTAGAACGGTTTTACGTGTACATCTTCCATCGGTAATATAAACAGAAAATCAGGATTATTTTAGTTAATTTTAATGAAAACACATTGATTTTTATCATTTGTATTGGAAGCAACATCTTTATACGTCTTTTCTAGGGTCTAAAAAATACGAAACGTCGCTCTATGATTCGAAGTTAAAATCCTCAAATTTGGTATAATAATGACTTTTTTCACGTTTTTCATGTAGTTTGATATTACGTAAATATATTAATTTTTACCAATATTTCGATACTATTTTATATAGTATCACGATATGTGATTTGGCTTTCATATCTCAGATTTTCACATAATATTGCATTTTAAGCAAGTTTTCTTGCATTTTGTTTCGTACTAAAAATCAACGAATTCAGCAATATTTTGACGTTTATCATCCTCTTTTCCTTTATGTGATATAAACAAAATATCATCGAATTAGGCAATATTTTGCTGTTTTTCCACATTTGTGTGAATTTTTTGTTTATTGCTATTAATTCATTAAATATACGATAAAAACGATGCAAACACATAATTGATTAGATATTAACCTTAAACACTTCATTTTCAATCAACTATTTGTTTCTCGTTAAAATACTGAGTAAGATATTGGAAAAGGGAGAAGTTCTGTTTTTATTGCATATATCGACGTCTCAGCCGGATTAGAGCGGTTTTACGTGTACATCTTCCATCGGTAATATAAACGGAAAATCAGGAACATTTTAGTTAATTCTAATGAAAACACATTGATTTTTATCATTTGTATGTCTTTTCTTAGATCTAAATATTGCGAATCCTAATTTGACCTTTATCATCCCCTTTTCCTTTATTTGATTTAAACAAATATCTAATTAGGCAGTTGTTCCACGTGTTTGAGAATTTTCAGTTTATTGTTATTAATTCATTAAATATACGATAAAAATTATACAAACTCATAATTGATCAGAAAATAACCTTAAATACTTCATTTTCAATCATCTATTTGTTTCTCGTTAAAATACTGAGTAAGATATTGAAAAGGGGAGAAGTTCTCTTTTTATTGCATATATCGACGTTTCAGCCGGATTTGAACGGTTTTACGTGTGCATCTTCCATCGGTAATATAAACGGAAAATCAGGAACATTTTAGTTAATTTTAATGAAAACACATTGATTTTTATCATTTGTATTGGAAGCAACATCTTTATACGTCTTTTCTAGGGTCTAAAAAATACGAAACGTCGCTCTATGATTCGAAGGTAAAATTCTCAAATTTGGTATAATTATGACTTTTTTCACGTTTTTCATGTAGTTTGATATTACGTAAATATATTAATTTTACCAATATTTCGATACTATTTCATGTAGTATCACGATATGTGATTTGGCTTTCAAATCTCAGATTTTCGCATAATATTGCATTTTAAGCAAGTTTTCTTGCATTTTGTTTCGAACTAAAAATCATCGAATTCAGCAATATTTTGACGTTTATCATCCCTTTTCCTTTATGTGATATAAACAAAATATCATCGAATTATGCAATATTTTGCTGTTTTTCCACGTTTTTGTGAATTTTCAATTTATTGCTTTTAATTCAATAAATATACGATTAAAATGATGCAAACACATAATTGATTAAAAATTTACCTTATACACTTCATTTTCAATCAACTATTTGTTTCTCGTTAAAATACTGAGTAAGATATTGGAAAGGGAAGAAGTTCTGTTTTTATTGCATATATCGACGTTTCAGCCGGATTAGAGCGGTTTTACGTGTACATCTTCCATCGGTAATATAAACCGAAAATCAGGAACATTTTAGTTAATTTTAATGAAAACACATTGATTTTTATCATTTGTATTGGAAGCAACATCTTTATACGTTTTTTCTAGGGTCTAAAAAATACGAAACGTATAATATAAACTATGATTCGAAGTTAAAATCCTCAAATTTGGTATAACAATGACTTTTTTCACGTTCTTCATGTAGTTTGATATTACGTAAATATATTCATTTTTAGCAATATTTCGATACTATTTCATGTAGTATCACGATATGTGATTTGGCTTTCATATCTCAGATTTTCGCATAATATTGCATTTTAAGCCAGTTTTCTTGCATTTTGTTTCGTACTAAAAATCATCGAATTTAGCAATATTTTGACGTTTATCATCCCCTTTTCCTTTATGTGATATAAACAAAATATCATCGAATTAGGCAATATTTTGCTGTTTTTCCACGTTTGTGTGAATTTTCAGTTTATTGCTATTAATTCATTAAATATACGATAAAAATGATGCAAACACATAATTGATTTGATATTAACCTTAAACACTTCATTTTCAATCAACTATTTGTTTCTCGTTAAAATACTGAGTAAGATATTGGAAAAGGGAGAAGTGCTGTTTTTATTGCATATATCGACGTTTCAGCCGGATTAGAGCGGTTTTACGTGTACATCTTCCATCGGTAATATAAACGTTAAATTAGGAACATTTTAATTAATTGTAATGAAAACACATTGATTTTTATCATTTGTATGTCTTTTCTTGGATCTAAATAATACGAATCCTCGTTCTATAATTTGAAGTTAAAATCCTCAAAAATGGTAATATAGTGACTTTTTTCACGTTATTCATGTAGTGTGATTTTACGTATATATATTCGTTTTTACCAATATTTCGATACTACTTCACGTTTTCTCACGATATATGATTTGGCCTTCATATCTCAGAATTTCGCAAATTTTGCATTTTTAAGCAAGTTTTCTTGCATTTTGTTTTGTACTAAAAATCATCGAATTTAGCAATATTTTGACCTTTATCATCCCCTATTCTTTTATGTGATTTAAACAAAATATCATCGAATTAGGCAATATTTTGCCGTTTATCCACGTTTTTGTGAATTTTTAGTTTATTGTTATTATTTCATTATATATACGAGAAAAATTATGCAAGCACATAATTGATCAGAAAATAACCTTAAATACTTCATTTCAATCATCTATATGTTTCTCGTTAAAATACTGAGTAAGATATTTAAAAGGGGAGAATTTCTGTTTTTATTGCATATATCGACGTTTCAGCCGGATTAGAACGGTTTTACGTGTACATCTTCCATCGGTAATATAAACCGAAAATCAGGAACATTTTAGTTAATTTTAATGAAAACACATTGATTTTTATCATTTGTATTGGAAGCAACATCTTTATACGTGTTTTCTAGGGTCTAAAAAATACGAAACGTCGCTCTATGATTCGAAGATAAAATCCTCAAATTTGGTATAATAATGACTTTTTTCACGTTTTTCATGTAGTTTGATATTACGTAAATATATTCATTTTTACCAATATTTCGATACAATTTCATGTAGTATCACGATATGTGATTTGGCCTTCAAATCTCAGATTTTCGCATAATATTGCATTTTAAGCAAGTTTTCTTGCATTTTGTTTCCTACTAAAAATCATCGAATTCAGCAATATTTTGACGTTTATCATCCCCTTTTCCTTTATGTGATATTTTGCTGTTTTTCCACGTTTTTGTGAATTTACAGTTTATTGCTATTAATTCATTAAATATACGATAAAAATGATGCAAACACATAATTGATTAGAAATTATCCTTAAACACTTCGTTTTCAATCAACTATTTGTTTCTCGTTAAAATACTGAGTAAGATATTAGAAAGGGGAGAAGTTCTGTTTTTATTGCATGCATCGACGTTTCAGCCGGATTAGAACGGTTTTACGTGTACATCTTCCATCGGTAATATAAACCGAAAATCAGGAACATTTTAGTTAATTTTAATGAAAACACATTGATTTTTATCATTTGTATTGGAAGCAACATCTTTATACGTGTTTTCTAGGGTCTAAAAAATGCGAAACGTCGCTTTATGATTCGAAGTTAAAATCCTCAAATTTGGCATAATAATGAGTTTTTCACGTTTTTCAAGTAGTTTGATATTACGTTAATATATTCGTTTTTACCAACATTTCGATACTATTTCATGTAGTATCACGATATGTGATTTGGCCTTCAAATCTCAGAATTTCGCAAATTTTGAATTTTTAAGCAAGTTTTCTTGCATTTTGTTTTGTACTAAAAATCATCGAATTTAGCAATATTTTGACCTTTATCATCCCCTTTTCCTTTATGTGATTTAAACAAAATATCATCGAATTAGGCCGTTATTCCACGTTTCTGTGAATTTTCAGCTTATTGTTATTAATTCATAAAATATACGATAAAAATTATGCAAAGACATAATTTCTCAAAAAATAACCCTAAAAACTTCATTTTCAATCATCTATTTGTTTCTCGTTAAAATACTGAGTAAGATATTGAAAAGGGTAGAAGTTCTGTTTTTATTGCATATATCGACGTTTCAGCCGGATTAGAACGGTTTTACGTGTACATCTTCCATCGGTAATATAAACCGAAAATCAAGAACATTTTAGTTAATTTAATGAAAACACATTGATTTTTATCATTTGTATTGGAAGCAACATCTTTATACGTCTTTTCTAGATTCTAAAAAAATACGAAACGTCGCTTTATGATTCGAAGTTAAAATCCTCAAATTTAGCATAATAATGACTTTTTCACGTTTTTCATGTAGTTTAGTATTACGTAAATATATTCATTTTTACCAATATTTCGATACTATTTTATGTAGTATCACGATATGTGATTTGGCCTTCAAATCTCAGATTTTCGCATAATATTGCATTTTAAGGAACTTTTCCAGCATTTTGTTTCGTACTAAAAATCATCGAATTCAGCAATATTTTGACGTTTATCATCCCCTTTTCCTTTATGTGATATTTTGCTGTTTTTCCACGTTTTTGTGAATTTACAGCATATTGCTATTAATTCATAAAATATACGATAAAAATGATGCAAACACATAATTGATTAAAAATTAACCTTAAACACTTCATTTTCAATCAACTATTTGTTTCTCGTTAAAATACTGAGAAAGATATTGGAAAGGGGAGAAGTTCTGTTTTTATTGCATATATCGACGTTTCAGCCGGATTAGAGCGGTTTTACGTGTACATCTTCCATCGGTAATATAAACGGAAAATCCGGAACATTTTAGTTAATTCTAATGAAAACACATTGATTCTTATTATTTGTATTGGAAACAACATTGTCATATGTCTTTTCTTGGATCTAAATAATACGAAATCTCGCTCTATGATTTGAAGTTAAAATCCTCATATATGGTAATATAGTGACTTTTTCACGTTATTCATGTAGTGTGATTTTACGTATATATATTCGTTTTTACCAATATTTCGATACTACTTCATTTTTTCTCACGATATGTGATTTGGCCTTCAAATCTCAGAATTTAGCAAATTTTGCATTTTTAAGAAAGTTTTCTTGCATTTTGTTTTGTACTAAAAATCATCGAATATATTATATTCATATATATTCAAAATATTGCTAAAGCAATATTTTGACCTTTATCATCCCCTTTTTCTTTATGTGATTTAAACAAAATATCATCGAGTTAGGCAATATTTTGCCGTTTTTCCATGTTTTTGTGAATTTTCAGTTTATTGTTATTATTTCATTAAATGTACGAGAAAAATTATGCAAACACATAATTGATCAGAAAATAACCTTAAATACTTCATTTTCAATTATCTATTTGTTTCTCGTTAAAATACTGCGTAAGATATTTAAAAGGGGAGAAGTTCTGTTTTTATTGCATATATCGACGTTTCAGCCGGATTAGAACGGTTTTACGTGTACATCTTCCATCGGTAATATAAACCGAAAATCAGGAACATTTTAGTTAATTTTAAAGAAAACACATTGATTTTTATCATTTGTATTGGAAGCAACATCTTTATACGTCTTTTCTAGGGTCAAAAAAATGCGAAACGTCGCTCTATGATTCGAAGTTAAAATCCTCAAATTTGGTATAATAATGACTTTTTTTCACGTTTTTCATGTAGTTTGATATTACGTAAATATATTCATTTTTACCAATATTTCGATACTATTTCATGTTTTGTCACGATCTGTGATTTGGCCTCCAAATCTCAGATTTTCGCATAATATTCCATTATAATCAAGATTTCTTGCATTTTGTTTCGTACTAAAAATCATCGAATTCAGCAATATTTTGACGTTTATCATCCCAATTTCCTTTATGTGATATAAACAAAATATCATCAAATTAGGCAATATTTTGCTGTTTTTCCACGTTTTTGTGAATTTTCAGTTTATTGCTATTAATTCATTAAATATACGAAAAAAATAATGCAAACACATAATTGATTAGAAATTAACCTTAAACACTTCATTTTCAATCAACTATTTGTTTCTAGTTAAAATACTGAGTAAGATATTTGAAAGGGGAGAAAACCTGTTTTTATTGCATATATCGACGTTTCAGCCGGATTAGAGCGGTTTTACGTGTACATGTTCCATCGGTAATATAAACAGAAAATTAGGAATATTTTAGTTAATTCTAATGAAAACACATTGATTTCTATCAATTGTATTTGAAACAACGTTGTCATATGTCTTTTCTTAGATCTAAATAATACGAAACCTCGCTCTATGATTTGAAGTTAAAATCCTCAAATATGGTAATATAGTGACTTTTTTCACGTTATTCATGTAGTGTGATTTTACGTATATATATTCGTTTTTACCAATATTTCGATACTACTTCATGTTTTCTCACGATATGTGATTTGGCTTTTAAATCTCAGAATTTCGCATATTTTGCGTTTTTAAGCAAGTTTTCTCGCATTTTGTTTTGTACTAAAAATCATCGAATTTAGCAATATTTTGATCTTTATCATTCCCTTTTCCTTTATGTGATTTAAACAAAATATCATCGAATTAGGCAATATTTTGCCGTTTTTCCACGTTTTTGTGAATTTTTAGTTTATTGTTATCATTTCATTATATATACGAGAAAAATTATGCAAACACATAATTGATCAGAAAATATCCCTAAATACTTCATTTTCAATCATCTATTTGTTTCTCGTTAAAATACTGAGTAAGATATTGAAAAGGGTAGAAGTTCTGTTTTTATTGCATATATCGACGTTTCAGCCGGAATAGACCGGTTTTACGTGTACATCTTCCATCGGTAATATAAACCGAAAATCAAGAACATTTTAGTTAATTTTAATGAAAACACATTGATTTTTATCATTTGTATTGGAAGCAACATCTTTATACGTCTTTTCTAGAGTCTAAAAAATACGAAACGTCGCTTTATGATTCGAAGTTAAAATCCTCAAATTTAGCATAATAATGACTTTTTCACGTTTTTCATGAAGTTTGATATTACGTAAATATATTAATTTTTATTAATATTTCGATACTATTTCATGTAGTATCACGATATGTGATTTGGCCTTCAAATCTCAGATTTTCGCATAATATTGCATTTTAAGCAAGTTTTCTTGCATTTTGTTTCGTACTAAAAATCATCGAATTCAGCAGTATTTTGACGTTTATCAAAATCCCTTTCCTTTCTGTGATATAAACAAAATATCATCGAATTAGGCAATATTTTGCTGTTTTTCCACGTTTTTGTGAATTTTCAGTTTATTGCTATTAATCCATTAAATATACGATAAAAATGATGCAAACACATAATTGATTTGAAATTAACCTTAAACACTTCATTTTCAATCAACTATTTGTTTCTCGTTAAAATACTGAGTTAGATATTGGAAAGGGAAGAAGTTCGGTTTTTATTGCATATATCGACGTTTCAGCCGGATTAGAGTGGTTTTACGTGTACATCTTCCATCGGTAATATAAACGGAAAATCAGGAACATTTTAGTTAATTCTAATGAAAACACATTGATTCTTATCATTTGTATTGGAAACAACATCGTCATATGTCTTTTCTTGGATCTAAATAATAGGAAACCTCGCTCTATGATTTGAAGTTAAAATCCTCAAATATGGTAATATAGTGACTTTTTTCACGTTATTCATGTAGTGTGATTTTACGTATATATATTCGTTTTTACCAATATTTCGATGCTACTTATTATAGTCGTGGGTTGGTTGGTGTTGTCGTCGTTGATCCTTCTCTACGGGCAACCCAACCCACAACTCGGTAGAGTGCTTATACTTCACTAGGAGATCTCACTAGGCGCTTCTGGCTCTTGGAGAGGGGCTCAACGTCACACGTTTATGGGATGCGGCTCCAACACTTAGCCTTGTTGTCACGTGCACACACCCACTCGAGCCGCTGTGACTCCCCACTCTCTCCTTAGGTGTTATGATCTCCTTAATCCCCTTTTGACTTATTAGTATTACCTTCTACCCTGCCCACAGCAGTGGTTCCTGGTTCTTTCTCTCTCTCTCTCTTCTTCTGTACTATTTCATGGAAAGCCTCACTAGGACAAGGGCAAACACCAGCAAATTGGGATACATTTACTGGACGAAGCACATACACAATACATACACACATATAATAATAATGAATCCTATACTCTATAATATTACAATCAGGTTGCACTCCAACACCATGAGAACTCTTGATCAGCTTGATCGAACTCTTGATCTTACCACTTGATCAGCTTATCAAGTGGTATCCTATCTCCTGGTTCACCACCTGATACTATCAACCTCCTCAAGTTGATCAAGCCTACATACACTGTTGCACCATCAGCAAGATAATATTTATATAGAAAATCAGCATTTGAATGCAATAACATATATCAGTATAAATGTTCATTGATACACAACAATGATCAATAGATCACTCTGTCAGTCCTGGAACGCATACATCTGTAGGTAATCCAGCCTACGATTGTAACTCTAAACTTCAGTATAAAACCCTCCTTGACATAAGAACGCAAACAACCACTCACTTCTCACTGCGTCTTGCACACTAATGACAACCAAACACTATCAACTCCCTACAAGTAATCCACCAGAACTTCCCTTCCACCTCTGGAAGTTCACTACCCTTTAGGTTCTACCCTTTAGGTTCTTAGGTTAGGTTCTTTAGGTTCTATCTTTAGGTTCTTCCGGGCTTCACTACCAGGATCCTCTGCAGCTCCTCCAGGCTGCTATCATGAAGTTTCCTTGAGCAACTACGGTGCTTCACCCTTCTGCTTGGTTCCTCCACAGCTCTCTTGGCTGCTACACCACCTCTACAGAAGCACGTGACACTCCTCTTCACTGCTTCTCCTCACAGCTCGAGGTCCTCTGCTTCACTACCTTGGAGTCTCATCAATTACTTCATCTATGCTGGCTTCGAAGTTCTCAGCAACTTCTTCCCCAAAGACAAACCTGCAACCCATCGACACTCCAATAAAATGTTCCCCTTTAACACATAAACAAAAATAACCACACAATATGCTTGCCTCAAACCTCTATCTGTCCTCTACATACAGTGTGAGTGGACTCCCCCGTTTTGGGCGGGTCCATACTCCACCTCGCCTGGCGGCGGTTCTCACTCGCTGGGAGGGTCTTCCTCCGTCAGGAGCCGGGCTCCCTCAGTCGTCTGTCAGAGCTCAGAGGGGACGGACGTCGCTCCGTGTTCCTCCCTCTTCACTCTCCTATTTCAGGCTTTCTGCTTTATTAAAACATGTCTAACTTATAAATAAACATCGCTACTGTCGCTGGGCACACGACCAACTACAAGCAATCGCTATGAACTGGCGTATATCGTGCTTACCACAGATTAACTGGTCGAGGGCGCTCTTCCTCTGACGGCGTCTGGTCAGGGCGCTCCACACAGCCCACGAAAATGCCTCTGAGCAGCTTATTAAACTCTCCTCGCCGTCCAAGACTTGAGACCACAACGTTCTCAGCTCAATTCCACAGCTGGCACGTCCACACACTTCTCTTCTCTTCGAGATATATCACTAGGGGTTCCCTTCTGACGGGAGCTCAAACGGAGCGCGGCTTTCCCCTGCGATGTCTGGCACTCAAGTGAGGTCAAGGTCCTCCGGAAGCGAGCCTCACGCCTCCAGCAAAATGTCGACATCTCCTAGCCAGTCATTTATCTGTTTTCTTCTTCATTGCCCATAATCTCAAACTGTTATACATATCCAAGCAACTATTTTACATATGGGTTATCACCTCAATATTTGCTAGACCTTCTAATCAGGTCAGGCTTGATGAATAACTCTCAAGGAGGGAGACTCGTTTCTCCTGTAGGCTGAGATCATAACATACTTCATGTTTTCTCACGATATGTGATTTGGCCTTCAAATCTCAGAATTTCGCAAATTTTGTATTTTTAAGCAAGTTTTCTTGCATTTTGTTTTGTACTAAAAATCATCCAATTAAGCAATATTTTGACCTTTATCATCCCTTTTTCCTTTATGTGATTTAAACAAAATATCATCGAATTAGGCCGTTTTTCCACGTTTTAGTGAATTTTCAGTTTATTGTTATTAATTCATTAAATATACGATAAAAATTATGCAAACACATAATTTCTTAAAAAATAACCCTAAAAACTTCATTTTCAATCATCTATTTGTTTCTCGTTAAAATACTGAGTAAGATATTGAAAAGGGTAGAAATTCTGTTTTTATTGCATATATCGACGTTTCAGCCGGAATAGACCGGTTTTACGTGTACATCTTCCATCGGTAATATAAACCGAAAATCAAGAACATTTTAGTTAATTTTAATGAAAACACATTGATTTTTATCATTTGTATTGGAAGCAACATCTTTATACGTCTTTTCTAGAGTCTAAAAAATACGAAACGTCGCTTTATGATTCGAAGTTAAAATCCTCAAATTTAGCATAATAATGACTTTTTCACGTTTTTCATGAAGTTTGATATTACGTAAATATATTAATTTTTATTAATATTTCGATACTATTTCATGTAGTATCACGATATGTGATTTGGCCTTCAAATCTCAGATTTTCGCATAATATTGCATTTTAAAGAAGTTTTCTAGCATTTTGTTTCGTACTAAAAATCATCGAATTCAGCAATATTTTGACGTTTATCATCCCCTTTTCCTTTATGTGGTATTTTGCTGTTTTTCCACGTTTTTGTGAATTTACAGCATATTGCTATTAATTCATAAAATATACGATAAAAATGATGCAAACACATAATTGATTAGAAATTAACCTTAAACACTTCATTTTCAATCAACTATTTGTTTCTCGTTAAAATACTGAGAAAGATATTGGAAAGGGGAGAAGTTCTGTTTTTATTGCATATATCGACGTTTCAGCCGGATTGGAGCGGTTTTACGTGTGCATCTTCCATCGGTAATATAAACGGAAAATCCGGAACATTTTAGTTAATTCTAATGAAAACACATTGATTCTTATTATTTGTATTGGAAACAACATTGTCATATGTCTTTTCTTGGATCTAAATAATACGAAATCTCGTTCTATGATTTGAAGTTAAAATCCTCATATATGGTAATATAGTGACTTTTTCACGTTATTCATGTAGTGTGATTTTACGTATATATATTCGTTTTTACCAATATTTCGATACTACTTCATTTTTTCTCACGATATGTGATTTGGCCTTCAAATCTTAGAATTTAGCAAATTTTGCATTTTTAAGCAAGTTTTCTTGCATTTTGTTTTGTACTAAAAATCATCGAATTTTGCAATATTTTGACCTTTATCATCCCCATTTCCTCTATGTGATTTAAACAACATATCATCGAATTAGGCAATATTTTGCCGTTTTTCCACGTTTTTGTGAAATTTTAGTTTATTGTTATTATTTCATTATATATACGAGAAAAATTATGCAAGCACATAATTGATCAGAAAATAACCTTAAATACTTCATTTTCAATCATCTACATGTTTGTCGTTAAAATACTGAGTAAGATATTTAAAGGGGAGAAGTTCTGTTTTTATTGCATATATCGACGTTTCAGCCGGATTAGAACGGCTTTACGTGTACATCTTCCATCGGTAATATAAACCGAAAATCAGGATTATTTTAGTTAATTTTAATGAAAACACATTGATTTTTATAATTTGTATTGGAAGCAACATCTTTATACATCTTTTCTAGGGTCTAAAAAATACGAAACGTCGCTCTATGATTCGAAGTTAAAATCCTCAAATTTGGTATAATAATGACTTTTTCACGTTTTTCATGTAGTTTGATATTACGTAAATATATTCATTTTTACCAATATTTCGATACTATTTCATGTAGTATCACGATATGTGATTTGGCTTTCATATCTCAGATTTTCGCATAATATTGCATTTTAAGCAAGCTTTCTTGCATTTTGTTTCGTACTAAAAATCATCGAATTCAGCAATATTTTGACGTTTATCATCCCCTTTTCCTTTATGTGATATTAACAAAATATCATCGAATTAGGCAATATTTTGCTGTTTTTCCACGTTTGTGTGAATTTTCAGTTTATTGCTATTAATTCATTAAATATACGATAAAAACGATGCAAACACATAATTGATTAGATATTAACCTTAAACACTTCATTTTCAATCAACTATTTGTTTCTCGTTAAAATACTGAGTAAGATATTGGAGAAGGGAGAAGTTCTGTTTTTATTGCATATATCGACGTGTCAGCCGGATTAGAGAGGTTTTACGTGTACATCTTCCATCGGTAATATAAACGGAAAATCAGGAACATTTTAGTTAATTCTAATGAAAACACATTAATTTTTATCATTTGTATTTCTTTTCTTGGATCTAAATAATACGAATCCTCGCTCTATGATTTGAAGTTAAAATCCTCAAATATGGTAATATAGTGACTTTTTTCACGTTATTCATGTAGTGTGATTTTACGTATATATATTCGTTTTTACCAATATTTCGATACTACTTCACGTTTGCTCACGATATGTGCTTTGGCCTTCAAATCTAAGAATTTCGCAAATTTTGCATTTTTAAGCAAGTTTTCTTGCATTTTGTTTTGTACTAAAAATTATCGAATTTAGCAATATTTTGACCTTTATTATCCCCATTTCCTTTATGTGATTTAAATAAAATATCATCGAATTAGGCAATATTTTGCCGTTTTTCCACGTTTTTCTGAATTTTTAGTTTATTGTTATTATTTCATTATATATACGAGAAAAATTATGCAAGCACATAATTGATCAGAAAATAACCTTAAATACTTTTTTTTCAATCATCTATATGTTTCTCGTTAAAATACTGAGTAAGATATTTAAAAGGGGAGAAGTTCTGTTTTTATTGCACATATCGACGTTTCAGCCGGATTAGAATGGTTTTACGTGTACATCTTCCATCAGTAATATAAACCGAAAATCAGGAACATTTTAGTTAATTCTAATGAAAACACATTGATTTTTATAATTTGTATTGGAAGCAACATCTTTATTCGTCTTTTCCAGGGTCTAAAAAATACGAAACGTCGCTTTATGATTCGAAGTTAAAATCCTCAAATTTGGCATAATAATGACTTTTTTCGCGTTTTTCATGTAGTTTGATATTACGTAAATATATTCATTTCTACCAACATTTCGATACTATTTCATGTAGTATCACGATATGTGATTTGGCCTTCAAATCTCAGATTTTCGCAAAATATTGCATTTTAAGCAAGTTTTGTTGCATTTTGTTTCGTACAAAAAATCATCGAATTCAGCAATATTTTGACGTTTATCATCCCCTTTTCTTTCATGAGATACAAACAAAATATCATCGAATTAGGCAATATTTTGCTGTTTTTCCACGTTTGTGTGAATTTTCAGTGTATTGCTATTAATTCATTAAATATACGATAGAAATGATGCAAACACATAATTGATTAGATATTAACCTTTAACACTTCATTTTCAATCAACTATTTGTTTCTCGTTAAAATACTGAGTAAAATATTGCAAAGGGGAGAAGTTCTGTTTTTATTGCATATATCGACGTTTCAGCCGGACTAGAGCGGTTTTACGTGTACATCTTCCATCGGGAATATAAACGGAAAATCAGGAACATTTTAGTTAATTCTAATGAAAATACATTAATTTTTATCATTTGTATGTCTTTTCTTGGATCTATATTTAGATCCAAGAAAAGACATACAAATGATAAAAATTAATGTATTTCCATTAGAATTAACTAAAATGTTCCTGATTTTCCGTACAAACGAAACCTCGCTCTATGATTTGAAGTTAAAATCCTCAAATATGGTAATATAGTGACTTTTTTCACGTTATTCATGTAGTGTGATCTTACGTATATATATTCGTTTTTACCAATATTTCGATACTACATCACGTTTTCTCACGATATGTGATTTGGCCTTCAAATCTCAGAATTTCGCAAATTTTGCATTTTTAAGCAAGTTTTCTTCCATTTTGTTTTGTACTAAAAATCATCGAATTTAGCAATATTTTGACCTTTATCATCCCCTTTTCCTTTATGTGATTTAAACAAAATATCATAGAATTAGGCAATATTTTGCCGTTTTTCCATGTTTTTGTGAATTTTCAGTTTATTGTTATTATTTCATTAAATATACGAGAAAAATTATGCAAACACATAATATATCAGAAAATAACCTTAAATACTTCATTTTCAATCATTTATTTGTTTCTCGTTAAAATACTGAGTAAGATATTGAAAAGGGGAGAAGTTCGGTTTTTATTGCATATATCGACGTTTCAGCCGGAATAGACCGGTTTTACGTGTACATCTTCCATCGGTAATATAAACCGAAAATCAAGAACATTTTAGTTAATTTTAATGAAAACACATTGATTTTTATCATTTGTATTGGAAGCAACATCTTTATACGTCTTTTCTAGAGTCTAAAAAATGCGAAACGTCGCTTTATGATTCGAAGTTAAAATCCTCAAATTTAGCATAATAATGACTTTTTCACGTTTTTCATGAAGTTTGATATTACGTAAATATATTAATTTTTATTAATATTTCGATACTATTTCATGTAGTATCACGATATGTGATTTGGCCTTCAAATCTCAGATTTTCGCATAATATTGCATTTTAAAGAAGTTTTCTAGCATTTTGTTTCGTACTAAAAATCATCGAATTCAGCAATATTTTGACGTTGATCATCCCCTTTTCCTTTATGTGGTATTTTGCTGTTTTTCCACGTTTTTGTGAATTTACAGCATATTGCTATTAATTCATAAAATATACGATAAAAATGATGCAAACACATAATTGATTAGAAATTAACCTTAAACACTTCATTTTCAATCAACTATTTGTTTCTCGTTAAAATACTGAGAAAGATATTGGAAAGGGGAGAAGTTCTGTTTTTATTGCATATATCGACGTTTCAGCCGGATTAGAGCGGTTTTACGTGTGCATCTTCCATCGGTAATATAAACGGAAAATCCGGAACATTTTAGTTAATTCTAATGAAAACACATTGATTCTTATTATTTGTATTGGAAACAACATTGTCATATGTCTTTTCTTGGATCTAAATAATACGAAATCTCGCTCTATGATTTGAAGTTAAAATCCTCATATATGGTAATATAGTGACTTTTTCACGTTATTCATGTAGTGTGATTTTACGTATATATATTCGTTTTTACCAATATTTCGATACTACTTCATTTTTTCTCACGATATGTGATTTGGCCTTCAAATCTCAGAATTTAGCAAATTTTGCATTTTTAAGCAAGTTTTCTTGCATTTTGTTTTGTACTAAAAATCATCGAATTTTGCAATATTTTGACCTTTATCATCCCCATTTCCTCTATGTGATTTAAACAACATATCATCGAATTAGGCAATATTTTGCCGTTTTTCCACGTTTTTGTGAAATTTTAGTTTATTGTTATTATTTCATTATATATTCGAGAAAAATTATGCAAGCACATAATTGATCAGAAAATAACCTTAAATACTTCATTTTCAATCATCTACATGTTTGTCGTTAAAATACTGAGTAAGATATTTAAAGGGGAGAAGTTCTGTTTTTATTGCATATATCGACGTTTCAGCCGGATTAGAACGGCTTTACGTGTACATCTTCCATCGGTAATATAAACCGAAAATCAGGATTATTTTAGTTAATTTTAATGAAAACACATTGATTTTTATAATTTGTATTGGAAGCAACATCTTTATACATCTTTTCTAGGGCCTAAAAAATACGAAACGTCGCTCTATGATTCGAAGTTAAAATCCTCAAATTTGGTATAATAATGACTTTTTCACGTTTTTCATGTAGTTTGATATTACGTAAATATATTCATTTTTACCAATATTTCGATACTATTTCATGTAGTATCACGATATGTGATTTGGCTTTCATATCTCAGATTTTCGCATAATATTGCATTTTAAGCAAGTTTTCTTGCATTTTGTTTCGTACTAAAAATCATCGAATTCAGCAATATTTTGACGTTTATCATCCCCTTTTCCTTTATGTGATATTAACAAAATATCATCGAATTAGGCAATATTTTGCTGTTTTTCCACGTTTGTGTGAATTTTCAGTTTATTGCTATTAATTCATTAAATATACGATAAAAACGATGCAAACACATAATTGATTAGATATTAACCTTAAACACTTCATTTTCAATCAACTATTTGTTTCTCGTTAAAATACTGAGTAAGATATTGGAGAAGGGAGAAGTTCTGTTTTTATTGCATATATCGACGTGTCAGCCGGATTAGAGAGGTTTTACGTGTACATCTTCCATCGGTAATATAAACGGAAAATCAGGAACATTTTAGTTAATTCTAATGAAAACACATTAATTTTTATCATTTGTATTTCTTTTCTTGGATCTAAATAATACGAATCCTCGCTCTATGATTTGAAGTTAAAATCCTCAAATATGGTAATATAATGACTTTTTTCACGTTATTCATGTAGTGTGATTTTACGTATATATATTCGTTTTTACCAATATTTCGATACTACTTCACGTTTTCTCACGACATGTGATTTGGCCTTCAAATCTCAGAATTTCGCAAATTTTGCGTTTTTAAACAAGTTTTCTTGCATTTTGTTTTGTACTAAAAATAATCGAATTTAGAAATATTTTGACCTTTATCATCCCCTTTTCCTTTATGTGATTTAAACAAAATATCATAGAATTAGGCAATATTTTGCCCTTTTTCCATGTTTTTGTGAATTTTCTGTTTATTGTTCTTATTTTATTAATATCAACGTTTCAGTTGGATTAGAACGGTTTTACGTGTACATCTTCCATCGGTAATATAAACGGAAAATCAGGAACATTTTAGTTAATTCTAATGAACACACATTGATTTTTATCATTTGTATTGGAAACAACATTGTTATATGTCTTTTCTTGGATCTAAACAATACGAAACCTCGCTCTATGATTTGAAGTTAAAATCCTCAAAAATGGTAATATAGTGACTTTTTCACGTTATTCATGTAGTGTGATTTTACGTATATATATTCGTTTTTACCAATATTTCGATACTACTTCATATTTTCTCACGATATGTGATTTTGCCTTCATATCTCAGAATTTCGCAAATTTTGCATTTTTAAGCAAGTTTTCTTGCATTTTGTTTTGTACTAAAAATCATAGAATTTAGCAATATTTTGACCTTTATCATCCCCTTTTCCTTTATGTGATTTAAACAAAATATCATCGAATTAGGATATATTTCCGTTTTTCCACGTTTTTGAGAATTTTTAGTTTATTGTTCTTATTTCAATATATATACGAGAAAAATTATGGAAGCACATAATTGATCAGAAAATAACCTTAAATACTTCATTTTCAATCATCTATATGTTTCTCGTTAAAATACTGAGTAAGATATTTAAAAGGGGAGAAGTTCTGTTTTTATTGCATATATCGACGTTTCAGCCGGATTAGAACGGTTTTACGTGTACATCTTCCATCGGTAATATAAACAGAAAATCAGGATTATTTTAGTTAATTTTAATGAAAACACATTGATTTTTATAATTTGTATTGGAAGCAACATCTTTATACGTCTTTTCTAGGGTCTAAAAAATACGAAAAGTCGCTCTATGATTCGAAGTTAAAATCCTCAAATTTGGTATAATAATGACTTTTTTCACGTTTTTCATGTAGTTTGATATTACGTAAATATATTCATTTTTACCAATATTTCGATACTATTTCATGTAGTATCACGATATGTGATTTGGCTTTCATATCTCAGATTTTCGCATAATATTGAATTTTAAGCAAGTTTTCTTGCATTTTGTTTCGTACTAAAAGTCATCGAATTCAGCAATATTTTGACGTTTATCATCCCCTTTTCCTTTATGTGATATAAACAAAATATCATCGAATTAGGCAATATTTTGCTGTTTTTCCACGTTTGTGTGAATTTTCAGTTTATTGCTATTAATTCATTAAATATACGATAAAAATGATGCAAACACATAATTGATTAGATATTAACCTTAAACACTTCATTTTCAATCAACTTTTTGTTTCTAGTTAAAATACTGAGTAAGATATTGGAAAAGGGAGAAGTTCTGTCTTTATTGCATATATATCGACGTTTCAGCCGGATTAGAGCGGTTTTACGTGTACATCTTCCATCGGTAATATAAACGGAAAATCAGGAACATTTTAGTTAATTCTAATGAAAACACATTGATTTTTATCATTTGTATGTCTTTTCTTAGATCTAAATAATACGAATCCTCGCTCTATGATTTGAAGTTAAAATCCTCAAATATTGTAATATAGTGACTTTTTTCACGTTATTCATGTAGTGTGATTTCACGTATATATATTCGTTTTTACCAATATTTTGATACTCCCTCACGTTTTCTCACGATATGTGATTTGGCCTTCAAATCTTAGAATTTCGCAAATTTTGCATTTTTAAGCAAGCTTTCTTGCATTTTGTTTTGTACTAAAAATCATCGAATTTAGCAACATTTTGACCTTTATCATCCCCTTTTCTTTTATGTGATTTAAACAAAATATCATCGAATTAGGCCGTTTATCCACGTTTTTGTGAATTTTCAGTTTATTGTTAATAATTATATATTAGTTCTAGTATATTATATTATATTATATTATATATATATATATATATATATATATATATATATATATATATATATATATATATATATATATATATTATAGTATATATATTATAGTATATATATATATATATATATATATATATATATATATATATATATATATATATATAAAGTTCTAAAGTTGTATACTTAACTCTCGTGTTTAGGAGAGTTGTGCCTTAAGTAGAGACACTGTGTCTTCCCATATTAACAGGGACTTGATGAAATTAACGTCTAAATAACCCCTCACTTGCTCTGGTGCTCTTGGGAGGTGTTGATCTTTGGGGGATTTAAATACTCCGAAATTACCATCTCTTTTAAGGGTCTGAGCGGTGGTGCAGAGGGTTAAGGCGTACCTGTTATGCCAGTTGCTGGAAGGCTTCTGTGCTGGCTAGGGTTCGAGTCTCCTGGTGGGAAAGTGTTCTAAAGTTGTATACTTAACTCTCGTGTTTAGGAGAGTTGTGCCTTAAGCAGAGACACTGTGTCTTCCCATATTAACAGGGACTTGATGAAATTAACGTCTAAATAACCCCTCACTTGCTCTGGTGCTCTTGGGAGGTGTTGATCTTTGGGGGATTTAAATACTCCGAAATTACCATCTCTTTTAAGGGTCTGAGCGGTGGTGCAGAGGGTTAAGGCGTACCTGTTATGCCAGTTGCTGGAAGGCTTCTGTGCTGGCTAGGGTTCGAGTCTCCTGGTGGGAAAGTGTTCTAAAGTTATATATATATATATATATATATATATATATATATATATATATATATATATATATATATTTATATATATATATATATATATATATATATATATATATATATATATATATATATATATATATATATATATATATATATATCTGAGATATGAAGGCCATATATATATATATATATATATATATATATATATATATATATATATATATAGATTTATATATCTATATATCTCAACCTCTATTTAGATGACAGGCAGTGGGACCAAGCAACACTACCATTGAGATTTGGAGGGATAGGCATACGAAAGGCAACTGAGGTAGCACTTCCAGCATTCTTATCCTCATGTACAGCAGCCAACGAATTGGTAGGGCAGATCCTACCAGAGCGTATGAGAGAGACAGCGGGAACTCATGATCAAACGTTCATCGAAGCAGCCAGACAATGGGACACCATTGCACACCCTCAACCCCGACCACAAGTCCCAAAAGACCACAAGCAGGCCCACTGGGATAGCCCCATATTGGAAAAGACTGTCACAGCAATGATTGACAACGCTGATGCTGAAAACAAAGCCCGCCTCCTAGCGGTAACAGCACCCCACGCCGGGGATTTTTTATTTGCTGTGCCCAATGCAGCCCTGGGAACTCGCCTCAGTCATGACGCTCTCCGCATTGGAGTTGCCCTTCGCCTTGCCGCCCCCATCCTCACCGAACATAGGTGCATCTGCGGAACTGCGATGGCAGACCAATATGGTCGTCATGGTCTGGTATGTCGTAAATCACAGGGTAAAATTGCAAGACATGAAGAAGTCAACGACATCATCAAGAGGAGCCTCGCCACAGCCCGCTGCCCGGCACAAAGAGAACCACACTTATCCAGACCTAACGACCCTCAGAAGCGCCCTGATGGGGTCACCTTGCTACCTTGGAAGGATGGTAAGCAAGTGGTATGGGACTACACGTGCGCTGCCACACTGGCCAGTACCTACCTCCACTACAGCACACGTGAAAGCGGTGGTGCTGCTTCTTTCAGGGAATCGCAGAAAATTATTAAATACAGAGGTCTAGCACACTGCTACAGCTTTGTTCCGATCGGCTCGGAGACCCTCGGTTCGTGGGGAAAATGTGCATTGAAGTTCCTGAAGGAATTGGGGGACAAATTGATCAGCGCTACAAAAGACCAGAGAGCAAAAAGTTTCTTGTTCCAGCGCCTCAGTGTTGCGATTCAGAGGGGAAATGCCTGTTGCGTCTTGGGCACTAGTCCAACTTCAGAGGAATTCGAAGAAGTGTTTGACTTGCAACAATGATCGAACCCGTCTGTGACATTCATCAATGTTTCCCATTGTTGTGTTCTTCAAGAGATTTATAACCTTTAAGCACCTTTTTGCATTATTATTTTTGTATCAACCCATGTATATCTTGTAACCATCAAATGCATAATAAAGCACAAAAAATATTCAAGGAAGGGGGTGGTAGGAGAAAAGCACACAGAAACTGTATTGGAGGGGATCTAAAAATTCCCTCTAATGCGTTATGCGTGGTTTCCTCCGAGGCTATGGGTCCCCCTTCTTCCAGCAAGAGGTGGTACTCCCTATATATATATATATATATATATATATATATATATATATATATATATATATATATATATATATATATATATATATATATATATATATATATATAAATATATATATATATATATATATATATATATATATATATATATATATATATATATATATATATATATATATATATATATATCTATATATATCATTTACAACCCTCCATTAAATGACAGAAGACCCAGACAAGAGTTCGACAGAACTCTTATATATATATATATATATATATATATATATATGTATATATATATATATATATATATATATATATATATATATATATATATATATCTATATATATCATTTACAACCCTCCATTAAATGACAGAAGACCCAGACAAGAGTTCGACAGAACTCTTATATATATATATATATATATATATATATATATATATATATATATATATATATATATATATATATATATATATATATATATATATAAGAGTTCTGTCGAACTCTTGTCTGGGTCTTCTGTCATTTAATGGAGGGTTGTAAATGACTGCCACTATTATTTTAGGTCCACCCCTTGTCATAGTTCCTGTTATGTAATCTCTAAAATAAAAATCTCTAAAATATAATATATATATATATATATATATATATATATATATATATATATATATATATATATATATATATATATATATATATATATATATATATATATATATATATATATATATATATATATATATATATGTCGTACCTAGTAGCCAGAACGCACTTCTCAGCCTACTATGCAAGGCCCAATTTGTCTAATAAGCCAAGTTTTCTTGAATTAATTGTTTTTCGACTACCTAACCTACATAACCTAACCTAACCTAACTTTTTTGGCAACCTAACCTAACCTAACCTATAAAGATAGGTTAGGTTAGCTTAGGTAGGGTTGGTTAGGTTCGGTCATATATCTATGTTTATTTTAACTACAATAAAATAAAATTGACCTCATACATAATGAAATGGGTAGCTTTATCATTTCATAAGAAAAAAATTTGAGAAAATATATTATTTTAGGAAAACTTGGCTTATTAGGCAAATCGGGCCTTGCATAGTAGGCCGAGAAGTGCGTTCTGGCTACTAGGTACGACATATATATATATATATATATATATATATATATATATATATATATATATATATATATATATATATATATATATATATATTAGTTATATATACGATAAAAATTATGCAAACACATAATTGATCAGAAAATAACCTTAAATACTTCATTTTCAATCATCTATTTGTTTCTCGTTAAAATACTGAGTAAGATATTGAAAATGGGTGAAGTTCAGTTTTTATTGCATATATCGAAGTTTCAGCCGGATTAGAACGGTTTTACGTGTACATCTTCCATCGGTAATATAAACCGAAAATCAGGAACATTTTAGTTAATTTTAATGAAAACACATTGATTTTTATCATTTGTATTGGAAGCAACATCTTTATACGTCTTTTCCAGGGTCTAAAAAATACGAAACGTCGCTTTATGATTCGAAGTTAAAATCCTCAAATTTGGCATAATAATGACTTTTTTCAAGTTTTTCATGTAGTTTGATATTACGTAAATATATTCATTTTTACCAATATTTCGATACTATTTCATGTAGTATAACGATATGTGATTTGGCCTTTAAATCTCAGATTTTCGCATAATATTGCATTTTAAGCAAGTTTTCTTGCATTTTGTTTCGTACTAAAAATCATCGAATTCAGCAATATTTTGATGTTTATCATCCCCTTTTCCTTTATGTGATATAAACAAAATATTTTGCTGTTTTTCCACGTTTGTGTGAATTTTCAGTTTATTGCTATTAATTCATTAAATATACGATAAAAACGATGCAAACACATAATTGATTAGATATTAACCTTAAACACTTCATTTTCAATCAACTATTTGTTTCTCGTTAAAATACTGAGTAAGATATTGGAAAAGGGAGAAGTTCTGTTTTTATTGCATATATCGACGTGTCAGCCGGATTAGAGCGGTTTTACGTGTACATCTTCCATCGGTAATATAAACGGAAAATCAGGAACATTTTAGTTATTTCTAATGAAAACACATTGATTTTTATCATTTGTATGTCTTTTCTTGGATCTAAATAATACGAATCCTCGCTCTATGATTTGAAGTTAAAATCCTCAAATATGGTAATATAGTGACTTTTTTCACGTTATTCATGTAGTGTGATTTACGGAATATATATTCGTTTTTACCAATACTTCCATACTACTTCACGTTTTCTCACGATATGTGATTTGGCTTTCAAATCTAAGAATTTCGCAAATTTTGCATTTTTAAGCAAGTTTTCTTGCATTTTGTTTTGTACTAAAAATCATCGAATTTAGCAATATTTTGACCTTTATCATCCCCTTTTCTTTCATGTGATTTAAACAAAATATCATCAAATTTGGCAATATTTTGCCGTTTTTCCACGTTTTTGTGAATTTTTAGTTTATTGTTATTATTTCATTATATATACGAGAAAAATTATGCAAGCACATAATTGATCAGAAAATAACCTTAAATACTTCATTTTCAATCATCTATATGTTTCTCGTTAAAATACTGAGTAAGATATTTAAAAGGGGAGAAGTTTTTATTGCATATATCGACGTTTCAGCCGGATTAGAACGGTTTTACGTGTACATCTTCCATCGGTAATATAAACCGAAAATCAGGATTATTTTAGTTAATTTTAATGAAAACACATTGATTTTTATAATTTGTATTGGAAGCAACATCTTTATACGTCTTTTCTAGGGTCTAAAAAATACGAAACGTCGCTCTATGATTCGAAGGTAAAATCCTCAAATATGGTATAATAATGACTTGTTTTACGTTTTTCATGTAGTTTGATAATACGTAAATATATTCATTTTAACCAATATTTCGATACTATTTCATGTAGTATCACGATATGTGATTTGGCTTTCATATCTCAGATTTTCTCATAATATTGCATTTTAAGCAAGTTTTCTTGCATTTTGTTTCGTACTAAAAATCATCGAATTCAGCAATATTTTGACGTTTATCATCCCCCTTTTCCTTTATGTGATATAAACAAAATATCATCGAATTAGGCAATAATTTGCTGTTTTTCCACGTTTGTGTGAATTTTCAGTTTATTGTTATTAATTCATTAAATATACGATAAAAACGATGCAAACACATAATTGATTAGATATTAACCTTAAATACTTCATTTTCAATCAACTATTTGTTTCTCGTTAAAATACTGAGTAAGATATTGGAAAAGGGAGAAGTTCTGTTTTTATTGCATATATCGACGTTTCAGCCGGATTAGAGCAGTTTTACGTGTACATCTTCCATCGGGAATATAAACGGAATATCAGGAACATTTTAGTTAATTCTAATGAAAACACATTGATTTTTATCATTTGTATGTCTTTTCTTGTATCTAAATAATACGAATCCTCGCTCTATAATTTGAAGTTAAAATCCTCAAATATGGTAATATAGTGACTTTTTTCACGTTATTCATGTAGTGTGATTTTACGTATATACATTCGTTTTTACCAATATTTCGATACTACTTCACGTTTTCTCACGATATGTGATTTGGCCTTCAAATCTCAGAATTTCGCAAATTTTGCATTTTTAAACAAGTTTTCTTGCATTTTGTTTTGTACTAAAAATCATCGAATTTAGAAATATTTTGACCTTTATCATCCCCTTTTCCTTTATGTGATATAAACAAAATATCATAGAATTAGGCAATATTTTGCCGTTTTTCCATGTTTTTGTGAATTTTCAGTTTATTGTTATTATTTCATTAAATATACGAGAAAAATAATGCAAACACATAATATATCAGAAAATAACCTTAAATACTTCATTTTCAATCATCTATTTGTTTCTCGTTAAAATACTGAGTAAGATATATAAAAGGGGAGAAGTTCTGTTTTTATTGCATATATCGACGTTTCAGCCGGATTAGAAGCGTTTTACGTGTACATCTTCCATCGGTAATATAAACCGAAAATCAGGAACATTTTAGTTAATTCTAATGAAAACACATTGATTTTTATCATTTGTATTGGAAACAACATTGTCATATGTCTTTTCTTGGATCTAAACAATACGAAACCTCGCTTTATGATTTGAAGTTAAAATCCTCAAATATGGTAATATAGTGACTTTTTTCACGTTATTCATGTAGTGTGATTTTACGTATATATATTCGTTTTTACCAATATTTCGATACTACTTCATATTTTCTCACGATATGTGATTTGGCCTTCATATCTCAGAATTTCGCAAATTTTGCATTTTTAAGCAAGTTTTCTTGCATTTTGTTTCGTACTAAAAATAATCGAATTTCGCAATATTTTGACCTTTATCATCCCCTTTTCCTTTATGTGATTTAAACAAAATATCATCAAATTTGGCAATATTTTGCCGTTTTTCCACGTTTTTGTGAATTTTTAGTTTATTGTTATTATTTCATTATATATACGAGAAAAATTATGCAAGGCACATAATTGATCAGAAAATAACTTTAAATACTTCATTTTCAATCATCTATGTTTCTCGTTAAAATACTGAGTAAGATATTTAAAAGGGGAGAAGTTCTGTTTTTATTGCATATATCGACGTTTCAGCCGGATTAGAACGGTTTTACGTGTACATCTTCCATCGGTAATATAAACCGAAAATCAGGATTATTTTAGTTAATTTTAATGAAAACACATTGATTTTTATAATTTGTATTGGAAGCAACATCTTTATACGTCTTTTCTAGGGTCTAAAAAATACGAAACGTCGCTCTATGATTCGAAGGTAAAATCCTCAAATATGGTATAATAATGACTTTTTTCACGTTTCTCATGTAGTTTGATAATACGTAAATATATTCATTTTTACCAATATTTCGATACTATTTCATGTAGTATCACGATATGTGATTTGGCTTTCATATCTCAGATTTTCGCATAATATTGCATTTTAAGCAAGTTTTCTTGCATTTTGTTTCGTACTAAAAATCATCGAATTCAGCAATATTTTGACGTTCATCATCCCCTTTTCCTTTATGTGATATAAACAAAATATCATCGAATTAGGCAATATTTTGCTGTTTTTCCACGTTTGTGTGAATTTTCAGTTTATTGCTATTAATTCATTAAATATACGATAAAACGATGCAAACACATAATTGATTAGATATTAACCTTAAACACTTCATTTTCAATCAACTATTTGTTTCTCGTTAAAATACTGAGTAAGATATTGGAAAAGGGAGAAGTTCTGTTTTTATTGCATATATCGACGTTTCAGCCGGATTAGAGCGGTTTTACGTGTACATCTTCCTTCGGTAATATAAACGGAATATCAGGAACATTTTAGTTAATTCTAATGAAAACACATTGATTTTTATCATTTGTATGTCTTTTCTTGTATCTAAATAATACGAATCCTCGCTCTATGATTTGAAGTTAAAATCCTCAAATATGGTAATATAGTGACTTTTTTCACGTTATTCATGTAGTGTGATTTTTCGTATATATATTCGTTTTTACCAATATTTCGATACTACTTCACGTTTTCTCACGATATGTGATTTGGCCTTCAAATCTCAGAATTTCGCAAATTTTGCGTTTTTAAACAAGTTTTCTTGCATTTTGTTTTGTACTAAAAAACATCGAATTTAGAAATATTTTGACCTTTATCATCCCCTTTTCCTTTATGTGATATAAACAAAATATCATAGAATTAGGCAATATTTTGCCGTTTTTCCATGTTTTTGTGAATTTTCAGTTTATTGTTATTATTTCATTATATATACGAGAAAAATTATGCAAACACAATATATCAGAAAATAACCTTAAATACTTCATTTTCAATCATCTATTTGTTTCTCGTTAAAATACTGAGTAAGATATTGAAAAGGGGAGAAGTTCTGTTTTTATTGCATATATCGACGTTTCAGCCGGATTAGAACGGTTTTAAGTGTACATCTTCCATCGGTAATATAAACCGAAAATCAGGAACATTTTAGTTAATTCTAATGAAAACACATTGATTTTTATCATTTGTATTGGAAACAACATTGTCATATGTCTTTTCTTGTATCTAAATAATACGAATCCTCGCTCTATGATTTGAAGTTAAAATCCTCAAATATGGTAATATAGTGACTTTTTTCACGTTATTCATGTAGTGTGATTTTACGTATATATATTCGTTTTTACCAATATTTCGATACTACTTCATATTTTCTCACGATATGTGATTTGGCCTTCATATCTCAGAATTTCTCAAATTTTGCATTTTTAAGCAAGTTTTCTTGCATTTTGTTTCGTACTAAAAATCATCGAATTTCGCAATATTTTGACCTCTATCATCCCCTTTTCCTTTATGTGATTTAAACAAAATATCATCGAATTAGGCAATATTTTGCCGTTTTTTCACGTTTTTGTGAATTTTTAGTTTATTATTATTATTTCATTATATATACGAGAAAAATTATGCAAGCACATAATTGATCAGAAAATAACCTTAAATACTTCATTTTCAATCATCTATATGTTTCTCGTTAAAATACTGAGTAAGATATTGAAAAGGGGAGAAGTTCTGTTTTTATTGCATATATCGACGTTTCAGCCGGATTAGAACGGTTTTACGTGTACATCTTCCATCGGTAATATAAACCGAAAATCAGGATTATTTTAGTTAATTTTAATGAAAACACACTGATTTTTATAATTTGTATTGGAAGCAACATCTTTATACGTCTTTTCTAGGGTCTACAAAATACGAAACGTCGCTCTATGATTCGAAGTTAAAATCCTCAAATTTGGTATAATAATGACTTTTTTCACGTTTTTCATGTAGTTTGATATTACGTAAATATATTCATTTTTACCAATATTTCGATACTATTTCATGTAGTATCACGATATGTGATTTGGCTTTCATATCTCAGATTTTTGCATAATATTGCATTTTAAGCAAGTTTTCTTGCATTTTGTTTCGTACTAAAAATCATCGAATTCAGCAATATTTTGACTTTTATCATCCCCTTTTCTTTCATGAGATATAAACAAAATTTCATCGAATTAGGCAATATTTTGCTGTTTTTCCACGTTTGTGTGAATTTTCAGTTAATTGCTATTAATTCATTAAATATACGATAAAAACGATGCAAACACATAATTGATTAGATATTAACCTTAAACACTTCATTTTCAATCAACTATTTGTTTCTCGTTAAAATACTGAGTAAGATATTGGAAAAGTTCTGCTTTTATTGCATATATCGACGTTTCAGCCGGATTAGAGCGGTTTTACGTGTACATCTTCCATCGGTAATATAAACGGAAAATCAGGAACATTTTAGTTAATTCTAATGAAAACACATTGATTTTTATCATTTGAATGTCTTTTCTTGGAACTAAATAATACGAATCCTCGCTCTATGATTTGAAGTTAAAATCCTCAAATATGGTAATATAGTGACTTTTTTCACGTTATTCATGTAGTGTGATTTTACGTATATATATTCGTTTTTACCAATATTTCGATACTACTTCACGTTTTATCACGATATGTGATTTGGCCTTCAAATCTCAGAATTTCGCAAAATATGCATTTTTAAGCAAGTTTTCTTGCATTTTGTTTTGTACTAAAAATCATCGAATTTAGCAATATTTTGACCTTTATTATCCCCATTTCCTTTATGTGATTTAAATAAAATATCATCGAATTAGGCAATATTTTGCCGTTTTCCACGTTTTTGTGAATTTTTAGTTTATTGTTATTATTTCATTATATATACGAGAAAAATTATGCAAGCACATAATTGATCAGAAAATAACCTTAAATACTTTATTTTCAATCATCTATATGTTTCTCGTTAAAATACTGAGTAAGATATTTAAAAGGGGAGAAGTTCTGTTTTTATTGCACATATCGACGTTTCAGCCGGATTAGAATGGTTTTACGTGTACATCTTCCATCAGTAATATAAACCGAAAATCAGGAACATTTTAGTTAATTCTAATGAAAACACATTGATTTTTATAATTTGTATTGGAAGCAACATCTTTATTCGTCTTTTCCAGGGTCTAAAAAATACGAAACGTCGCTTTATGATTCGAAGTTAAAATCCTCAAATTTGGCATAATAATGACTTTTTTCGCGTTTTTCATGTAGTTTGATATTACGTAAATATATTCATTTCTACCAATATTTCGATACTATTTCATGTAGTATCACGATATGTGATTTGGCCTTCAAATCTCAGATTTTCGCAAAATATTGCATTTTAAGCAAGTTTTGTTGCATTTTGTTTCGTACAAAAAATCATCGAATTCAGCAATATTTTGACGTTTATCATCCCCTTTTCTTTCATGAGATACAAACAAAATATCATCGAATTAGGCAATATTTTGCTGTTTTTCCACGTTTGTGTGAATTTTCAGTTTATTGCTATTAATTCATTAAATATACGATAGAAATGATGCAAACACATAATTGATTAGATATTAACCTTTAACACTTCATTTTCAATCAACTATTTGTTTCTCGTTAAAATACTGAGTAAAATATTGGAAAGGGGAGAAGTTCTGTTTTTATTGCATATATCGACGTTTCAGCCGGACTAGAGCGGTTTTACGTGTACATCTTCCATCGGGAATATAAACGGAAAATCAGGAACATTTTAGTTAATTCTAATGAAAATACATTAATTTTTATCATTTGTATGTCTTTTCTTGGATCTATATTTAGATCCAAGAAAAGACATACAAATGATAAAAATTAATGTATTTCCATTAGAATTAACTAAAATGTTCCTGATTTTCCGTACAAACGAAACCTCGCTCTATGATTTGAAGTTAAAATCCTCAAATATGGTAATATAGTGACTTTTTTCACGTTATTCATGTAGTGTGATCTTACGTATATATATTCGTTTTTACCAATATTTCGATACTACTTCACGTTTTCTCACGATATGTGATTTGGCCTTCAAATCTCAGAATTTCGCAAATTTTGCATTTTTAAGCAAGTTTTCTTCCATTTTGTTTTGTACTAAAAATCATCGAATTTAGAAATATTTTGACCTTTATCATCCCCTTTTCCTTCATGTGATTTAAACAAAATATCATAGAATTAGGCAATATTTTGCCGTTTTTCCATGTTTTTGTGAATTTTCAGTTTATTGTTATTATTTCATTAAATATACGAGAAAAATTATGCAAACACATAATATATCAGAAAATAACCTTAAATACTTCATTTTCAATCATTTATTTGTTTCTCGTTAAAATACTGAGTAAGATATTGAAAAGGGGAGAAGTTCGGTTTTTATTGCATATATCGACGTTTCAGCCGGATTAGAACTGTTTTACGTGTACATCTTCCATCGGTAATATAAACCGAAAATTTGGAACATTTTAGTCAATTCTAATGAAAACACATTGATTTTTATAATTTGTATTGGAAGCAACATCTTTATTCGTTTTTTCCAGGGTCTAAAAAATACGAAACGTCGCTTTATGATTCGAAGTTAAAATCCTCAAATTTGGCATAACTTTTTGACTTTTGTGACTTTTTTCACGTTTTTCATGTAGTTTGATATTACGTAAATATATTCATTTTTACCAATATTTCGATACTATTTCATGTAGTATCACGATATGTGATTTGGCTTTCATATCTCAGATTTCCGCATAATATTGCATTTTAAGCAAGTTTTCTTGCATTTTGTTTCGTACTAAAAATCATCGAATTCAGCAATATTTTGACGTTTATCATCCCCTTTTCCTTTATGTGATATAAACAAAATATCATCGAATTAGGCAATATTTTGCTTTTTTTTCCACGTTTGTGTGAATTTTCAGTTTATTGCTATTAATTCATTAAATATACGATAAAAACGATGCAAACACATAATTGATTAGATATTAACCTTAAACACTTCATTTTCAATCAACTATTTGTTTCTCGTTAAAATACTGAGTAAGATATTGGAAAAGGGAGAAGTTCGGTTTTTATTGCATATATCGACGTTTCTGCCGGATTAGAGCGGTTTTACGTGTACATCTTCCATCGGTAATTTAAACGGAAAATCAGGAACATTTTAGTTAATTCTAATGAAAACACATTGATTTTTATCATTTGTGTGTCTTTTCTTGGATCTAAATAATACGAATCCTAATTTGACCTTTATCATCCCCTTTTCCTTTATGTGATTTAAAAAAAATATCATCGAATAAGGCAGTTGTTCCACGTTTTGGGAATTTTCAGTTTATTGTTATTAATTCATTAAATATACGATAAAAATTATACAAACTCATGATTGATCAGAAAATAACCTTAAATACTTCATTTTCAATCATCTATTTGTTTCTTGTTAAAATACTGAGTAAGATATTGAAAAGGGGAGAAGTTCTGTTTTTATTGCATATATCGACGTTTCAGCCGGATTTGAACTGTTTTTCGTGTGCATCTTTCATCGGTAATATAATCCGAAAATCAGGAACATTTTAGTTAATTTTAATGAAAACATTGATTTTTATCATTTGTATTGGAAGCAACATCTTTATACGTCTTTTCTAGGGTCTAAAAAATACGAAACGTCGCTTTATGATTCGAAGTTAAAATCCTCAAATTTGGTATAATTATGACTTTTTCCACGTTTTTCATGTAGTTTGATATTACGTAAATATATTCATTTTACCAATATTTCGATACTATTTCATGTAGTATCACGATATGTGATTTGGCTTTCAAATCTCAGATTTTCGCATAATATTGCATTTTAAGCAAGTTTTCTTGCATTTTGTTTCGTACTAAAAATCATCGAATTCAGCAATATTTTGACGTTTATCATCCCTTTTCCTTTATGTGATATAAACAAGATATCATCAAATTATGCAATATTTTGCTGTTTTTCCACGTTTTTGTGAATTTTCAATTTATTGCTTTTAATTCAATAAATATACGATTAAAATGATGCAAACACAATTGATTAGAAATTTACCTTATACACTTCATTTTCAGTCAACTATTTGTTTCTCGTTAAAATACTGAGTAAGATATTGGAAAGGGAAGAAGTTCTGTTTTTATTGCATATATAGACGTTTCAGCCGGATTAGAGCGGTTTTACGTGTACATTTTCCATCGGTAATATTAACGGAAAATCAGGAACATTTTAGTTAATTCTAATGAAAACACATTGATTTTTATCATTTGTATTGGAAACAACATTGTCATATGTCTTTTCTTGGATCTAAACAATACGAAACCTCGCTCTATGATTTGAAGTTAAAATCCTCAAAAATGGTAATATAGTGACTTTTTTCACGTTATTCATGTAGTGTGATTTTACGTATATATATTCGTTTTTACCAATATTTCGATACTACTTCATATTTTCTCACGATATGTGATTTGGCCTTCATATCTCAGAATTTCGCAAATTTTGCATTTTTAAGCAAGTTTTCTTGCATTTTGTTTCGTACTAAAAATCATCGAATTTCGCAATATTTTGACTTTTATCATCCCCTTTTCCTTTATGTGATTTAAACAAAATATCATCGAATTAGGCAATATTTTGCCGTTTTTCCACGTTTTTGTGAATTTTTAGTTTATTATTATTATTTCAATATATATACGAGAAAAATTATGCAAGCACATAATTGATCAGAAAATAACCTTAAATACTTCATTTTCAATCATCAATATGTTTCTCGTTAAAATACTGAGTAAGATATTGAAAAGGGGAGAAGTTCTGTTTTTATTGCATATATCGACGTTTCAGCCGGATTAGAACGGTTTTACGTGTACATCTTCCATCGGTAATATAAACCGAAAATCAGGATTATTTTAGATAATTTTAATGAAAACACATTGATTTTTATAATTTGTATTGGAAGCAACATCTTTATACGTCTTTTCTAGGGTCTACAAAATACGAAACGTCGCTCTATGATTCGAAGTTAAAATCCTCAAATTTGGTATAATAATGACTTTTATCACGTTTTTCATGTAGTTTGATATTACGTAAATATATTCATGTTTACCAATATTTCGATACTATTTCATGTAGTATCACGATATGTGATTTGGCTTTCATATCTCAGATTTTCGCATAATATTGCATTTTAAGCAAGTTTTCTTGCATTTTGTTACGTACTAAAAATCATCGAATTCAGCAATATTTTGACGTTTATCATCCCCTTTTCTTTCATGAGATATAAACAAAATATCATCGAATTATGCAATATTTTGCTGTTTTTCCACGTTTGTGTGAATTTTCAGTTAATTGCTATTAATTCATTAAATATACGATAAAAACGATGCAAACACATAATTGATTAGATATTAACCTTAAACACTTCATTTTCAATCAACTATTTGTTTCTCGTTAAAATATTGAGTAAGATATTGGAAAAGGGAGAAGTTCTGCTTTTATTGCATATATCGACGTTTCAGCCGGATTAGAGCGGTTTTACGTGTACATCTGCCATCGTTAATATAATAGGAAAATCAGGAACATTTTAGTTAATTCTAATGAAAACACATTGGTTTTTATCTTTTGTATGTCTTTTCTTGGATCTAAATAATACGAATCCTCGCTCTATGATTTGAAGTTAAAATCCTCAAATATGGTAATATAGTGACTTTTTTTACGTTATTCATGTAGTGTGATTTTACGTATATATATTCGTTTTTACCAATATTTCGATACTACTTCACGTTTTCTCACGATATGTGATTTGGCCTTCAAATCTCAGAATTTCGCAAAATTTGCATTTTTAAGCAAGTTTTCTTGCATTTTGTTTTGTACTAAAAATCATCGAATTTAGCAATATTTTGACCTTTATCATCCCCATTTCCTTTATGTGATTTAAACAAAATATCATCGAATTAGGCAATATTTTGCCGTTTTTCCACGTTTTTTTGAATTTTTAGTTTATTGTTATTATTTCATTATATATACGAGAAAAATTAATGTAAGCACATAATTGATCAGAAAATAACCTTAAATACTTCATTTTCAATCATCTACATGTTTCTCGATAAAATACTGAGTAAGATATTTAAAGGGGAGAAGATCTGTTTTTATTGCATATATCGACGTTTCAGCCGGTTTAGAACGGCTTTACGTGTACATCTTCCATCGGTAGTATAAACCGAAAATCAGGATTATTTTAGTTAATTTTAATGAAAACACATTGATTTTTATAATTTGTATTAGAAGCAACATCTTTATACGTCTTTTCTAGGGTCTAAAAAATACGAAACGTCGCTCTATGATTCGAAGTTAAAATCCTCAAATTTGGTATAATAATGACTTTTTTCACGTTTTTCATGTAGTTTGATATTACGTAAATATATTCATTTTTACCAATATTTCGATACTATTTCATATAGTATCACGATATGTGATTTGGCTTTCATATCTCAGATTTTCGAATAATATTGCATTTTAAGCAACTTTTCTTGCATTTTGTTTCATACTAAAAATCATCGAATTCAGCAATATTTTGACGTTTATCATCCCCTTTTCCTTTATGTGATATCGTTTCAATTATAATTCAACAAAATATCATCGAATTAGGCAATATTTTGCTGTTTTTCCACGTTTGTGTGAATTTTCAGTTTATTGCTATTAATTCATTAAATATACGATAAAAACGATGCAAACACATAATTGATTAGATATTAACCTTAAACACCTCATTTTCAATCAACTATTTGTTTCTCGTTAAAATACAGAGTAAGATATTGGAAAAGGGAGAAGTTCTGTTTTTATTGCATATATCGACGTTTCAGCCGGATTAGAGCGCTTTTACGTGTACATCTTCTATCGGTAATATAAACGGAATATCAGGAACATTTTAGTTAATTCTAATGAAAACACATTGATTTTTATTATTTGTATGTCTTTTCTTGGATCTAAATAATACGAATCCTCGCTCTATGATTTGAAGTTAAAATCCTCAAATATGGTAATATAATGACTTTTTTCACGTTATTCATGTAGTGTGATTTTACGTATATATATTCGTTTTTACCAATATTTCGATACTACTTCACGTTTTCTCACGACATGTGATTTGGCCTTCAAATCTCAGAATTTCGCAAATTTTGCGTTTTTAAACAAGTTTTCTTGCATTTTGTTTTGTACTAAAAATAATCGAATTTAGAAATATTTTGACCTTTATCATCCCCTTTTCCTTTATGTGATTTAAACAAAATATCATAGAATTAGGCAATATTTTGCCGTTTTTCCAAGTTTTTTTGAATTTTCTGTTTATTGTTCTTATTTTATTAATATCAACGTTTCAGTTGGATTAGAACGGTTTTACGTGTACATCTTCCATCGGTAATATAAACGGAAAATCAGGAACATTTAAGTTAATTCTAATAAACACACATTGATTTTTATCATTTGTATTATAAACAACATTGTTATATGTCTTTTCTTGGATCTAAACAATACGAAACCTCGCTCTATGATTTGAAGTTAAAATCCTCAAAAATGGTAATATAGTGACTTTTTCACGTTATTCATGTAGTGTGATTTTACGTATATATATTCGTTTTTACCAATATTTCGATACTACTTCATATTTTCTCACGATATGTGATTTTGCCTTCATATCTCAGAATTTCGCAAATTTTGCATTTTTAAGCAAGTTTTCTTGCATTTTGTTTTGTACTAAAAATCATAGAATTTAGCAATATTTTGACCTTTATCATCCCCTTTTCCTTTATGTGATTTAAACAAAATATCATCGAATTAGGATATATTTCCGTTTTTCCACGTTTTTGAGAATTTTTAGTTTATTGTTCTTATTTCAATATATATACGAGAAAAATTATGGAAGCACATAATTGATCAGAAAATAACCTTAAATACTTCATTTTCAATCATCTATATGTTTCTCGTTAAAATACTGAGTAAGATATTTAAAAGGGGAGAAGTTCTGTTTTTATTGCATATATCGACGTTTCAGCCGGATTAGAACGGTTTTACGTGTACATCTTCCATCGGTAATATAAACAGAAAATCAGGATTATTTTAGTTAATTTTAATGAAAACACATTGATTTTTATAATTTGTATTGGAAGCAACATCTTTATACGTCTTTTCTAGGGTCTAAAAAATACGAAACGTCGCTCTATAATTCGAAGTTAAAATCCTCAAATTTGGTATAATAATGACTTTTTTCACGTTTTTCATGTAGTTTGATATTACGTAAATATATTCATTTTTACCAATATTTCGATACTATTTCATGTAGTATCACGATATGTGATTTGGCTTTCATATCTCAGATTTTCGCATAATATTGAATTTTAAGCAAGTTTTCTTGCATTTTGTTTCGTACTAAAAGTCATCGAATTCAGCAATATTTTGACGTTTATCATCCCCTTTTCCTTTATGTGATATAAACAAAATATCATCGAATTAGGCAATATTTTGCTTTTTTTTCCACGTTTGTGTGAATTTTCAGTTTATTGCTATTAATTCATTAAATATACGATAAAAACGATGCAAACACATAATTGATTAGATATTAACCTTAAACACTTCATTTTCAATCAACTATTTGTTTCTCGTTAAAATACTGAGTAAGATATTGGAAAAGGGAGAAGTTCGGTTTTTATTGCATATATCGACGTTTCTGCCGGATTAGAGCGGTTTTACGTGTACATCTTCCATCGGTAATTTAAACGGAAAATCAGGAACATTTTAGTTAATTCTAATGAAAACACATTGATTTTTATCATTTGTGTGTCTTTTCTTGGATCTAAATAATACGAATCCTAATTTGACCTTTATCATCCCCTTTTCCTTTATGTGATTTAAAAAAAATATCATCGAATTAGGCAGTTGTTCCACGTTTTGGGAATTTTCAGTTTATTGTTATTAATTCATTAAATATACGATAAAAATTATACAAACTCATGATTGATCAGAAAATAACCTTAAATACTTCATTTTCAATCATCTATTTGTTTCTTGTTAAAATACTGAGTAAGATATTGAAAAGGGGAGAAGTTCTGTTTTTATTGCATATATCGACGTTTCAGCCGGATTTGAACTGTTTTTCGTGTGCATCTTTCATCGGTAATATAATCCGAAAATCAGGAACATTTTAGTTAATTTTAATGAAAACATTGATTTTTATCATTTGTATTGGAAGCAACATCTTTATACGTCTTTTCTAGGGTCTAAAAAATACGAAACGTCGCTTTATGATTCGAAGTTAAAATCCTCAAATTTGGTATAATTATGACTTTTTCCACGTTTTTCATGTAGTTTGATATTACGTAAATATATTCATTTTACCAATATTTCGATACTATTTCATGTAGTATCACGATATGTGATTTGGCTTTCAAATCTCAGATTTTCGCATAATATTGCATTTTAAGCAAGTTTTCTTGCATTTTGTTTCGTACTAAAAATCATCGAATTCAGCAATATTTTGACGTTTATCATCCCTTTTCCTTTATGTGATATAAACAAGATATCATCAAATTATGCAATATTTTGCTGTTTTTCCACGTTTTTGTGAATTTTCAATTTATTGCTTTTAATTCAATAAATATACGATTAAAATGATGCAAACACAATTGATTAGAAATTTACCTTATACACTTCATTTTCAGTCAACTATTTGTTTCTCGTTAAAATACTGAGTAAGATATTGGAAAGGGAAGAAGTTCTGTTTTTATTGCATATATAGACGTTTCAGCCGGATTAGAGCGGTTTTACGTGTACATTTTCCATCGGTAATATTAACGGAAAATCAGGAACATTTTAGTTAATTCTAATGAAAACACATTGATTTTTATCATTTGTATTGGAAACAACATTGTCATATGTCTTTTCTTGGATCTAAACAATACGAAACCTCGCTCTATGATTTGAAGTTAAAATCCTCAAAAATGGTAATATAGTGACTTTTTTCACGTTATTCATGTAGTGTGATTTTACGTATATATATTCGTTTTTACCAATATTTCGATACTACTTCATATTTTCTCACGATATGTGATTTTGCCTTCATATCTCAGAATTTCGCAAATTTTGCATTTTTAAGCAAGTTTTCTTGCATTTTGTTTTGTACTAAAAATCATAGAATTTAGCAATATTTTGACCTTTATCATCCCCTTTTCCTTTATGTGATTTAAACAAAATATCATCGAATTAGGATATATTTCCGTTTTTCCACGTTTTTGAGAATTTTTAGTTTATTGTTCTTATTTCAATATATATACGAGAAAAATTATGGAAGCACATAATTGATCAGAAAATAACCTTAAATACTTCATTTTCAATCATCTATATGTTTCTCGTTAAAATACTGAGTAAGATATTTAAAAGGGGAGAAGTTCTGTTTTTATTGCATATATCGACGTTTCAGCCGGATTAGAACGGTTTTACGTGTACATCTTCCATCGGTAATATAAACAGAAAATCAGGATTATTTTAGTTAATTTTAATGAAAACACATTGATTTTTATAATTTGTATTGGAAGCAACATCTTTATACGTCTTTTCTAGGGTCTAAAAAATACGAAACGTCGCTCTATGATTCGAAGTTAAAATCCTCAAATTTGGTATAATAATGACTTTTTTCACGTTTTTCATGTAGTTTGATATTACGTAAATATATTCATTTTTACCAATATTTCGATACTATTTCATGTAGTATCACGATATGTGATTTGGCTTTCATATCTCAGATTTTCGCATAATATTGAATTTTAAGCAAGTTTTCTTGCATTTTGTTTCGTACTAAAAGTCATCGAATTCAGCAATATTTTGACGTTTATCATCCCCTTTTCCTTTATGTGATATAAACAAAATATCATCGAATTAGGCAATATTTTGCTTTTTTTTCCACGTTTGTGTGAATTTTCAGTTTATTGCTATTAATTCATTAAATATACGATAAAAACGATGCAAACACATAATTGATTAGATATTAACCTTAAACACTTCATTTTCAATCAACTATTTGTTTCTCGTTAAAATACTGAGTAAGATATTGGAAAAGGGAGAAGTTCGGTTTTTATTGCATATATCGACGTTTCTGCCGGATTAGAGCGGTTTTACGTGTACATCTTCCATCGGTAATTTAAACGGAAAATCAGGAACATTTTAGTTAATTCTAATGAAAACACATTGATTTTTATCATTTGTGTGTCTTTTCTTGGATCTAAATAATACGAATCCTAATTTGACCTTTATCATCCCCTTTTCCTTTATGTGATTTAAAAAAAATATCATCGAATTAGGCAGTTGTTCCACGTTTTGGGAATTTTCAGTTTATTGTTATTAATTCATTAAATATACGATAAAAATTATACAAACTCATGATTGATCAGAAAATAACCTTAAATACTTCATTTTCAATCATCTATTTGTTTCTTGTTAAAATACTGAGTAAGATATTGAAAAGGGGAGAAGTTCTGTTTTTATTGCATATATCGACGTTTCAGCCGGATTTGAACTGTTTTTCGTGTGCATCTTTCATCGGTAATATAATCCGAAAATCAGGAACATTTTAGTTAATTTTAATGAAAACATTGATTTTTATCATTTGTATTGGAAGCAACATCTTTATACGTCTTTTCTAGGGTCTAAAAAATACGAAACGTCGCTTTATGATTCGAAGTTAAAATCCTCAAATTTGGTATAATTATGACTTTTTCCACGTTTTTCATGTAGTTTGATATTACGTAAATATATTCATTTTACCAATATTTCGATACTATTTCATGTAGTATCACGATATGTGATTTGGCTTTCAAATCTCAGATTTTCGCATAATATTGCATTTTAAGCAAGTTTTCTTGCATTTTGTTTCGTACTAAAAATCATCGAATTCAGCAATATTTTGACGTTTATCATCCCTTTTCCTTTATGTGATATAAACAAGATATCATCAAATTATGCAATATTTTGCTGTTTTTCCACGTTTTTGTGAATTTTCAATTTATTGCTTTTAATTCAATAAATATACGATTAAAATGATGCAAACACAATTGATTAGAAATTTACCTTATACACTTCATTTTCAGTCAACTATTTGTTTCTCGTTAAAATACTGAGTAAGATATTGGAAAGGGAAGAAGTTCTGTTTTTATTGCATATATAGACGTTTCAGCCGGATTAGAGCGGTTTTACGTGTACATTTTCCATCGGTAATATTAACGGAAAATCAGGAACATTTTAGTTAATTCTAATGAAAACACATTGATTTTTATCATTTGTATTGGAAACAACATTGTCATATGTCTTTTCTTGGATCTAAACAATACGAAACCTCGCTCTATGATTTGAAGTTAAAATCCTCAAAAATGGTAATATAGTGACTTTTTTCACGTTATTCATGTAGTGTGATTTTACGTATATATATTCGTTTTTACCAATATTTCGATACTACTTCATATTTTCTCACGATATGTGATTTTGCCTTCATATCTCAGAATTTCGCAAATTTTGCATTTTTAAGCAAGTTTTCTTGCATTTTGTTTTGTACTAAAAATCATAGAATTTAGCAATATTTTGACCTTTATCATCCCCTTTTCCTTTATGTGATTTAAACAAAATATCATCGAATTAGGATATATTTCCGTTTTTCCACGTTTTTGAGAATTTTTAGTTTATTGTTCTTATTTCAATATATATACGAGAAAAATTATGGAAGCACATAATTGATCAGAAAATAACCTTAAATACTTCATTTTCAATCATCTATATGTTTCTCGTTAAAATACTGAGTAAGATATTTAAAAGGGGAGAAGTTCTGTTTTTATTGCATATATCGACGTTTCAGCCGGATTAGAACGGTTTTACGTGTACATCTTCCATCGGTAATATAAACAGAAAATCAGGATTATTTTAGTTAATTTTAATGAAAACACATTGATTTTTATAATTTGTATTGGAAGCAACATCTTTATACGTCTTTTCTAGGGTCTAAAAAATACGAAACGTCGCTCTATGATTCGAAGTTAAAATCCTCAAATTTGGTATAATAATGACTTTTTTCACGTTTTTCATGTAGTTTGATATTACGTAAATATATTCATTTTTACCAATATTTCGATACTATTTCATGTAGTATCACGATATGTGATTTGGCTTTCATATCTCAGATTTTCGCATAATATTGAATTTTAAGCAAGTTTTCTTGCATTTTGTTTCGTACTAAAAGTCATCGAATTCAGCAATATTTTGACGTTTATCATCCCCTTTTCCTTTATGTGATATAAACAAAATATCATCGAATTAGGCAATATTTTGCTTTTTTTTCCACGTTTGTGTGAATTTTCAGTTTATTGCTATTAATTCATTAAATATACGATAAAAACGATGCAAACACATAATTGATTAGATATTAACCTTAAACACTTCATTTTCAATCAACTATTTGTTTCTCGTTAAAATACTGAGTAAGATATTGGAAAAGGGAGAAGTTCGGTTTTTATTGCATATATCGACGTTTCTGCCGGATTAGAGCGGTTTTACGTGTACATCTTCCATCGGTAATTTAAACGGAAAATCAGGAACATTTTAGGTAATTCTAATGAAAACACATTGATTTTTATCATTTGTGTGTCTTTTCTTGGATCTAAATAATACGAATCCTAATTTGACCTTTATCATCCCCTTTTCCTTTATGTGATTTAAAAAAAATATCATCGAATTAGGCAGTTGTTCCACGTTTTGGGAATTTTCAGTTTATTGTTATTAATTCATTAAATATACGATAAAAATTATACAAACTCATGATTGATCAGAAAATAACCTTAAATACTTCATTTTCAATCATCTATTTGTTTCTTGTTAAAATACTGAGTAAGATATTGAAAAGGGGAGAAGTTCTGTTTTTATTGCATATATCGACGTTTCAGCCGGATTTGAACTGTTTTTCGTGTGCATCTTTCATCGGTAATATAATCCGAAAATCAGGAACATTTTAGTTAATTTTAATGAAAACATTGATTTTTATCATTTGTATTGGAAGCAACATCTTTATACGTCTTTTCTAGGGTCTAAAAAATACGAAACGTCGCTTTATGATTCGAAGTTAAAATCCTCAAATTTGGTATAATTATGACTTTTTCCACGTTTTTCATGTAGTTTGATATTACGTAAATATATTCATTTTACCAATATTTCGATACTATTTCATGTAGTATCACGATATGTGATTTGGCTTTCAAATCTCAGATTTTCGCATAATATTGCATTTTAAGCAAGTTTTCTTGCATTTTGTTTCGTACTAAAAATCATCGAATTCAGCAATATTTTGACGTTTATCATCCCTTTTCCTTTATGTGATATAAACAAGATATCATCAAATTATGCAATATTTTGCTGTTTTTCCACGTTTTTGTGAATTTTCAATTTATTGCTTTTAATTCAATAAATATACGATTAAAATGATGCAAACACAATTGATTAGAAATTTACCTTATACACTTCATTTTCAGTCAACTATTTGTTTCTCGTTAAAATACTGAGTAAGATATTGGAAAGGGAAGAAGTTCTGTTTTTATTGCATATATAGACGTTTCAGCCGGATTAGAGCGGTTTTACGTGTACATTTTCCATCGGTAATATTAACGGAAAATCAGGAACATTTTAGTTAATTCTAATGAAAACACATTGATTTTTATCATTTGTATTGGAAACAACATTGTCATATGTCTTTTCTTGGATCTAAACAATACGAAACCTCGCTCTATGATTTGAAGTTAAAATCCTCAAAAATGGTAATATAGTGACTTTTTTCACGTTATTCATGTAGTGTGATTTTACGTATATATATTCGTTTTTACCAATATTTCGATACTACTTCATATTTTCTCACGATATGTGATTTGGCCTTCATATCTCAGAATTTCGCAAATTTTGCATTTTTAAGCAAGTTTTCTTGCATTTTGTTTCGTACTAAAAATCATCGAATTTCGCAATATTTTGACTTTTATCATCCCCTTTTCCTTTATGTGATTTAAACAAAATATCATCGAATTAGGCAATATTTTGCCGTTTTTCCACGTTTTTGTGAATTTTTAGTTTATTATTATTATTTCAATATATATACGAGAAAAATTATGCAAGCACATAATTGATCAGAAAATAACCTTAAATACTTCATTTTCAATCATCAATATGTTTCTCGTTAAAATACTGAGTAAGATATTGAAAAGGGGAGAAGTTCTGTTTTTATTGCATATATCGACGTTTCAGCCGGATTTGAACGGTTTTACGTGTACATCTTCCATCGGTAATATAAACCGAAAATCAGGATTATTTTAGATAATTTTAATGAAAACACATTGATTTTTATAATTTGTATTGGAAGCAACATCTTTATACGTCTTTTCTAGGGTCTACAAAATACGAAACGTCGCTCTATGATTCGAAGTTAAAATCCTCAAATTTGGTATAATAATGACTTTTTTCACGTTTTTCATGTAGTTTGATATTACGTAAATATATTCATGTTTACCAATATTTCGATACTATTTCATGTAGTATCACGATATGTGATTTGGCTTTCATATCTCAGATTTTCGCATAATATTGCATTTTAAGCAAGTTTTCTTGCATTTTGTTACGTACTAAAAATCATCGAATTCAGCAATATTTTGACGTTTATCATCCCCTTTTCTTTCATGAGATATAAACAAAATATCATCGAATTAGGCAATATTTTGCTGTTTTTCCACGTTTGTGTGAATTTTCAGTTAATTGCTATTAATTCATTAAATATACGATAAAAACGATGCAAACACATAATTGATTAGATATTAACCTTAAACACTTCATTTTCAATCAACTATTTGTTTCTCGTTAAAATATTGAGTAAGATATTGGAAAAGGGAGAAGTTCTGCTTTTATTGCATATATCGACGTTTCAGCCGGATTAGAGCGGTTTTACGTGTACATCTGCCATCGTTAATATAATAGGAAAATCAGGAACATTTTAGTTAATTCTAATGAAAACACATTGGTTTTTATCTTTTGTATGTCTTTTCTTGGATCTAAATAATACGAATCCTCGCTCTATGATTTGAAGTTAAAATCCTCAAATATGGTAATATGGTGACTTTTTTTACGTTATTCATGTAGTGTGATTTTACGTATATATATTCGTTTTTACCAATATTTCGATACTACTTCACGTTTTCTCACGATATGTGATTTGGCCTTCAAATCTCAGAATTTCGCAAAATTTGCATTTTTAAGCAAGTTTTCTTGCATTTTGTTTTGTACTAAAAATCATCGAATTTAGCAATATTTTGACCTTTATCATCCCCATTTCCTTTATGTGATTTAAACAAAATATCATCGAATTAGGCAATATTTTGCCGTTTTTCCACGTTTTTTTGAATTTTTAGTTTATTGTTATTATTTCATTATATATACGAGAAAAATTAATGTAAGCACATAATTGATCAGAAAATAACCTTAAATACTTCATTTTCAATCATCTACATGTTTCTCGATAAAATACTGAGTAAGATATTTAAAGGGGAGAAGATCTGTTTTTATTGCATATATCGACGTTTCAGCCGGTTTAGAACGGCTTTACGTGTACATCTTCCATCGGTAGTATAAACCGAAAATCAGGATTATTTTAGTTAATTTTAATGAAAACACATTGATTTTTATAATTTGTATTAGAAGCAACATCTTTATACGTCTTTTCTAGGGTCTAAAAAATACGAAACGTCGCTCTATGATTCGAAGTTAAAATCCTCAAATTTGGTATAATAATGACTTTTTTCACGTTTTTCATGTAGTTTGATATTACGTAAATATATTCATTTTTACCAATATTTCGATACTATTTCATATAGTATCACGATATGTGATTTGGCTTTCATATCTCAGATTTTCGCATAATATTGCATTTTAAGCAAGTTTTCTTGCATTTTGTTTCATACTAAAAATCATCGAATTCAGCAATATTTTGACGTTTATCATCCCCTTTTCCTTTATGTGATATCGTTTCAATTATAATTCAACAAAATATCATCGAATTAGGCAATATTTTGCTGTTTTTCCACGTTTGTGTGAATTTTCAGTTTATTGCTATTAATTCATTAAATATACGATAAAAACGATGCAAACACATAATTGATTAGATATTAACCTTAAACACCTCATTTTCAATCAACTATTTGTTTCTCGTTAAAATACAGAGTAAGATATTGGAAAAGGGAGAAGTTCTGTTTTTATTGCATATATCGACGTTTCAGCCGGATTAGAGCGGTTTTACGTGTACATCTTCTATCGGTAATATAAACGGAATATCAGGAACATTTTAGTTAATTCTAATGAAAACACATTGATTTTTATTATTTGTATGTCTTTTCTTGGATCTAAATAATACGAATCCTCGCTCTATGATTTGAAGTTAAAATCCTCAAATATGGTAATATAATGACTTTTTTCACGTTATTCATGTAGTGTGATTTTACGTATATATATTCGTTTTTACCAATATTTCGATACTACTTCACGTTTTCTCACGACATGTGATTTGGCCTTCAAATCTCAGAATTTCGCAAATTTTGCGTTTTTAAACAAGTTTTCTTGCATTTTGTTTTGTACTAAAAATAATCGAATTTAGAAATATTTTGACCTTTATCATCCCCTTTTCCTTTATGTGATTTAAACAAAATATCATAGAATTAGGCAATATTTTGCCGTTTTTCCAAGTTTTTTTGAATTTTCTGTTTATTGTTCTTATTTTATTAATATCAACGTTTCAGTTGGATTAGAACGGTTTTACGTGTACATCTTCCATCGGTAATATAAACGGAAAATCAGGAACATTTAAGTTAATTCTAATAAACACACATTGGTTTTTATCATTTGTATTATAAACAACATTGTTATATGTCTTTTCTTGGATCTTAGCAATACGAAACCTCGCTCTATGATTTGAAGTTAAAATCCTCAAAAATGGTAATATAGTGACTTTTTCACGTTATTCATGTAGTGTGATTTTACGTATATATATTCGTTTTTACCAATATTTCGATACTACTTCATATTTTCTCACGATATGTGATTTTGCCTTCATATCTCAGAATTTCGCAAATTTTGCATTTTTAAGCAAGTTTTCTTGCATTTTGTTTTGTACTAAAAATCATAGAATTTAGCAATATTTTGACCTTTATCATCCCCTTTTCCTTTATGTGATTTAAACAAAATATCATCGAATTAGGATATATTTCCGTTTTTCCACGTTTTTGAGAATTTTTAGTTTATTGTTCTTATTTCAATATATATACGAGAAAAATTATGGAAGCACATAATTGATCAGAAAATAACCTTAAATACTTCATTTTCAATCATCTATATGTTTCTCGTTAAAATACTGAGTACGATATTTAAAAGGGGAGAAGTTCTGTTTTTATTGCATATATCGACGTTTCAGCCGGATTAGAACGGTTTTACGTGTACATCTTCCATCGGTAATATAAACAGAAAATCAGGATTATTTTAGTTAATTTTAATGAAAACACATTGATTTTTATAATTTGTATTGGAAGCAACATCTTTATACGTCTTTTCTAGGGTCTAAAAAATACGAAACGTCGCTCTATGATTCGAAGTTAAAATCCTCAAATTTGGTATAATAATGACTTTTTTCACGTTTTTCATGTAGTTTGATATTACGTAAATATATTCATTTTTACCAATATTTCGATACTATTTCATGTAGTATCACGATATGTGATTTGGCTTTCATATCTCAGATTTTCGCATAATATTGAATTTTAAGCAAGTTTTCTTGCATTTTGTTTCGTACTAAAAGTCATCGAATTCAGCAATATTTTGACGTTTATCATCCCCTTTTCCTTTATGTGATATAAACAAAATATCATCGAATTAGGCAATATTTTGCTGTTTTTCCACGTTTGTGTGAATTTTCAGTTTATTGCTATTAATTCATTAAATATACGATAAAAATGATGCAAACACATAATTGATTAGATATTAACCTTAAACACTTCATTTTCAATCAACTATTTGTTTCTAGTTAAAATACTGAGTAAGATTAGAAAAGGGAGACGTTCTGTTTTTATTGCATATATATCGACGTTTCAGCCGGATTAGAGCGGTTTTACGTGTACATCTTCCATCGGTAATATAAACGGAAAATCAGGAACATTTTAGTTAATTCTAATGAAAACACATTGATTTTTATCATTTGTATGTCTTTTCTTAGATCTAAATAATACGAATCCTCGCTCTATGATTTGAAGTTAAAATCCTCAAATATTGTAATATAGTGACTTTTTTCACGTTATTCATGTAGTGTGATTTCACGTATTGTATTCGTTTTTACCAATATTTCGATTCTCCCTCACGTTTTCTCACGATATGTGATTTGGCCTTCAAATCTTAGAATTTCGCAAATTTTGCATTTTTAAGCAAGCTTTCTTGCATTTTGTTTTGTACTAAAAATCATCGAATTTAGCAACATTTTGACCTTTATCATCCCCTTTTCCTTTATGTGATTTAAAAAAAAATATCATCGAATTAGGCAATATTTTGCCGTTTTTCCACGTTTTTGTGAATTTTTAGTTTTATTATATATACGAGAAAAATTATGCAAGCACATAATTGATCAGAAAATAACCTTAAGTACTTCATTTTCAATCATCTATATGTTTCTCGTTAAAATACTGAGTAAGATATTTAAAAGGGGAGAAGTTCTGTTTTTATTGCATATATCGACGTTTCAGCCGGATTAGAACGGTTTTACGTGTACATCTTCCATCGGTAATATAAACAGAAAATCAGGATTATTTTAGTTAATTTTAATGAAAACACATTGATTTTTATAATTTGTATTGGAAGCAACATCTTTATACGTCTTTTCTAGGGTCTAAAAATACGAAACGTCGCTCTATGATTCGAAGTTAAAATCCTCAAATTTGGTATAATAATGACTTTTTTCACGTTTTTCATGTAGTTTGATATTACGTAAATATATTCATTTTTAGCAATATTTCGATACTATTTCATGTAGTATAACGATATGTGATTTGGCCTTTAAATCTCAGATTTTCGCAAAATATTGCATTTTAAGCAAGTTTTCTTGCATTTTGTTTCGTACTAAAAATCATCGAATTCAACAATATTTTGACGTTTATTATCCCCTTTTCTTTTATGAGATATAAACAAAATATCATCGAATTAGGCAATATTTTGCTGTTTTTCCACGTTTGTGTGAATTTTCAGTTTATTGCTATTAATTCATTAAATATACGATAAAAACGATGCAAATACATAATTGATTAGATATTAATCTTAAGCACTTCATTTTCAATCAACTATTTGTTTCATGTTAAAATACTGAGTAAGATATTGGAAAAGGGAGAAGTTCTGTTTTTATTGCATATATCGACGTTTCAGCCGGATTAGAGCGGTTTTACGTGTACATCTTCCATCGGAAATATAAACGGAAAATCAGGAACATTTTAGTTAATTATAATGAAAACACATTGATTTTTATCATTTGTATGTCTTTTCTTAGATCTAAATAATACGAATCCTCGCTCTATGATTTGAAGTTAAAATCCTCAAATATTGTAATATAGTGACTTTTTTCACGTTATTCATGTAGTGTGATTTCACGTATTGTATTCGTTTTTACCAATATTTCGATACTCCCTCACGTTTTCTCACGATATGTGATTTGGCCTTCAAATCTTAGAATTTCGCAAATTTTGCATTTTTAAGCAAGCTTTCTTGCATTTTGTTTTGTACTAAAAATCATCGAATTTAGCAACATTTTGACCTTTATCATCCCCTTTTCCTTTATGTGATTTAAAAAAAAATATCATCGAATTAGGCAATATTTTGCCGTTTTTCCACGTTTTTGTGAATTTTTAGTTTTATTATATATACGAGAAAAATTATGCAAGCACATAATTGATCAGAAAATAACCTTAAGTACTTCATTTTCAATCATCTATATGTTTCTCGTTAAAATACTGAGTAAGATATTTAAAAGGGGAGAAGTTCTGTTTTTATTGCATATATCGACGTTTCAGCCGGATTAGAACGGTTTTACGTGTACATCTTCCATCGGTAATATAAACAGAAAATCAGGATTATTTTAGTTAATTTTAATGAAAACACATTGATTTTTATAATTTGTATTGGAAGCAACATCTTTATACGTCTTTTCTAGGGTCTAAAAAATACGAAACGTCGCTCTATGATTCGAAGTTAAAATCCTCAAATTTGGTATAATAATGACTTTTTTCACGTTTTTCATGTAGTTTGATATTACGTAAATATATTCATTTTTAGCAATATTTCGATACTATTTCATGTAGTATAACGATATGTGATTTGGCCTTTAAATCTCAGATTTTCGCAAAATATTGCATTTTAAGCAAGTTTTCTTGCATTTTGTTTCGTACTAAAAATCATCGAATTCAACAATATTTTGACGTTTATTATCCCCTTTTCTTTTATGAGATATAAACAAAATATCATCGAATTAGGCAATATTTTGCTGTTTTTCCACGTTTGTGTGAATTTTCAGTTTATTGCTATTAATTCATTAAATATACGATAAAAATGATGCAAACACATAATTGATTTGATATTAACCTTAAACACTTCATTTTCAATCAACTATTTGTTTCTCGTTAAAATACTGAGTAAGATATTGGAAAAGGGAGAAGTTCTGTTTTTATTGCATATATCGACGTGTCAGCCGGATTAGAGCGGTTTTACGTGTACATCTTCCATCGGTAATATAAACCGAAAATCAGGAACATTTTAGTTAATTTCAATGAAAACTCATTGATTTTTATAATTTGTATTGGAAGCAACATCTTTATACGTCTTTTCTAGGGTCTAAAAAATACGAAACTTCGCTCTATGATTCGAAGTTAAAATCCTCAAATTTGATATAATAATGACTTTTTTCAATTTTTTCATGTAGTTTGATATTACGTAAATATATTCATTTTTACCAATATTTCGATATTATTTCATGTAGCATCACGATAGGTGATTTGGCTTTCATATGTCAGATTTTCGCATAATATTGCATTTTAAGCAAGTTTTCTTGCATTTTGTTTCGTACTAAAAATCATCGAATTCAGCAATATTTTGATGTTTATCATCCCCTTTTCCTTTATGTGATATAAACAAAATATTTTGCTGTTTTTCCACGTTTGTGTGAATTTTCAGTTTATTGCTATTAATTCATTAAATATACGACAAAAACGATGCAAACACATAATTGATTAGATATTAACCTTAAACACTTCATTTTCAATCAACTATTTGTTTCTCGTTAAAATACTGAGTAAGATATTGGAAAAGGGAGAAGTTCTGTTTTTATTGCATATATCGACGTGTCAGCCGGATTAGAGCGGTTTTACGTGTACATCTTCCATCGGTAATATAAACGGAAAATCAGGAACATTTTAGTTATTTCTAATGAAAACACATTGATTTTTATCATTTGTATGTCTTTTCTTGGATCTAAATAATACGAATCCTCGCTCTATGATTTGAAGTTAAAATCCTCAAATATGGTAATATAGTGACTTTTTTCACGTTATTCATGTAGTGTGATTTTACGTATATATATATTCGTTTTTACCAATACTTCCATACTACTTCACGTTTTCTCACGATATGTGATTTGGCTTTCAAATCTAAGAATTTCGCAAATTTTGCATTTTTAAGCAAGTTTTCTTGCATTTTGTTTTGTACTAAAAATCATCGAATTTAGCAATATTTTGACCTTTTTCATCCCCTTTTCTTTTATGTGATTTAAACAAAATATCATCAAATTTGGCAATATTTTGCCGTTTTTCCACGTTTTTGTGAATTTTTAGTTTATTGTTATTATTTCATTATATATACGAGAAAAATTATGCAAGCACATAATTGATCAGAAAATAACCTTAAATACTTCATTTTCAATCATCTATATGTTTCTCGTTAAAATACTGAGTAAGATATTTAAAAGGGGAAAAGTTTTTATTGCATATATCGACGTTTCAGCCGGATTAGAACGGTTTTACGTGTACATCTTCCATCGGTAATATAAACCGAAAATCAGGATTATTTTAGTTAATTTTAATGAAAACACATTGATTTTTATAATTTGTATTGGAAGCAACATCTTTATACGTCTTTTCTAGGGTCTAAAAAATACGAAACGTCGCTCTATGATTCGAAGGTAAAATCCTCAAATATGGTATAATAATGACTTTTTTCACGTTTTTCATGTAGTTTGATAATACGTAAATATATTCATTTTAACCAATATTTCGATACTATTTCATGTAGTATCACGATATGTGATTTGGCTTTCATATGTCAGATTTTCGCATAATATTGCATTTTAAGCAAGTTTTCTTGCATTTTGTTTCGTACTAAAAATCATCGAATTCAGCAATATTTTGATGTTTATCATCCCCTTTTCCTTTATGTGATATAAACAAAATATTTTGCTGTTTATCCACGTTTGTGTGAATTTTCAGTTTATTGCTATTAATTCATTAAATATACGACAAAAACGATGCAAACACATAATTGATTAGATATTAACCTTAAACACTTCATTTTCAATCAACTATTTGTTTCTCGTTAAAATACTGAGTAAGATATTGGAAAAGGGAGAAGTTCTGTTTTTATTGCATATATCGACGTGTCAGCCGGATTAGAGCGGTTTTACGTGTACATCTTCCATCGGTAATATAAACGGAAAATCAGGAACATTTTAGTTATTTCTAATGAAAACACATTGATTTTTATCATTTGTATGTCTTTTCTTGGATCTAAATAATACGAATCCTCGCTCTATGATTTGAAGTTAAAATCCTCAAATATGGTAATATAGTGACTTTTTTCACGTTATTCATGTAGTGTGATTTTACGTATATATATTCGTTTTTACCAATACTTCCATACTACTTCACGTTTTCTCACGATATGTGATTTGGCTTTCAAATCTAAGAATTTCGCAAATTTTGCATTTTTAAGCAAGTTTTCTTGCATTTTGTTTTGTACTAAAAATCATCGAATTTAGCAATATTTTGACCTTTTTCATCCCCTTTTCTTTTATGTGATTTAAACAAAATATCATTAAATTTGGCAATATTTTGCCGTTTTTCCACGTTTTTGTGAATTTTTAGTTTATTGTTATTATTTCATTATATATACGAGAAAAATTATGCAAGCACATAATTGATCAGAAAATAACCTTAAATACTTCATTTTCAATCATCTATATGTTTCTCGATAAAATACTGAGAAAGATATTTAAAAGGGGAGAAGTTTTTATTGCATATATCGACGTTTCAGCCGGATTAGAACGGTTTTACGTGTACATCTTCCATCGGTAATATAAACCGAAAATCAGGATTATTTTAGTTAATTTTAATGAAAACACATTGATTTTTATAATTTGTATTGGAAGCAACATCTTTATACGTCTTTTCTAGGGTCTAAAAAATACGAAACGTCGCTCTATGATTCGAAGGTAAAATCCTCAAATATGGTATAATAATGACTTTTTTCACGTTTTTCATGTAGTTTGATAATACGTAAATATATTCATTTTAACCAATATTTCGATACTATTTCATGTAGTATCACGATATGTGATTTGGCTTTCATATCTCAGATTATCTCATAATATTGCATTTTAAGCAAGTTTTCTTGCATTTTGTTTCGTACTAAAAATCATCGAATTCAGCAATATTTTGACGTTTATCATCCCCTTTTCCTTTATGTGATATAAACAAAATATCATCGAATTAGGCAATATTTTGCTGTTTTTCCACGTTTGTGTGAATTTTCAGTTTATTGTTATTAATTCATTAAATATACGATAAAAACGATGCAAACACATAATTGATTAGATATTAACCTTAAACACTTCATTTTCAATCAACTATTTGTTTCTCGTTAAAATACTGAGTAAGATATTGGGAAAGGGAGAAGTTCTGTTTTTATTGCATATATCGACGTTTCAGCCGGATTAGAGCAGTTTTACGTGTACATCTTCCATCGGTAATATAAACGGAATATCAGGAACATTTTAGTTAATTCTAATGAAAACACATTGATTTTTATCATTTGTATGTCTTTTCTTGTATCTAAATAATACGAATCCTCGCTCTATGATTTGAAGTTAAAATCCTCAAATATGGTAATATAGTGACTTTTTTCACGTTATTCATGTAGTGTGATTTTACGTATATACATTCGTTTTTACCAATATTTCGATACTACTTCACGTTTTCTCACGATATGTGATTTGGCCTTCAAATCTCAGAATTTCGCAAATTTTGCATTTTTAAACAAGTTTTCTTTCATTTTGTTTTGTACTAAAAATCATCGAATTTAGAAATATTTTGACCTTTATCATCCCCTTTTCCTTTATGTGATATAAACAAAATATCATAGAATTAGGCAATATTTTGCCGTTTTTCCATGTTTTTTGTGAATTTTCAGTTTATTGTTATTATTTCATTAAATATACGAGAAAATTTATGCAAACACATAATATATCAGAAAATAACCTTAAATACTTCATTTTCAATCATCTATTTGTTTCTCGTTAAAATACTGAGTAAGATATTGAAAAGGGGAGAAGTTCTGTTTTTATTGCATATATCGACGTTTCAGCCGGATTAGAAGCGTTTTACGTGTACATCTTCCATCGGTAATATAAACCGAAAATCAGGAACATTTTAGTTAATTCTAATGAAAACACATTGATTTTTATCATTTGTATTGGAAACAACATTGTCATATGTCTTTTCTTGGATCTAAACAATACGAAACCTCGCTCTATGATTTGAAGTTAAAATCCTCAAAAATGGTAATATAGTGACTTTTTTCACGTTATTCATGTAGTGTGATTTTACGTATATATATTCGTTTTTACCAATATTTCGATACTATTTCATATAGTATCACGATATGTGATTTGGCTTTCATATCTCAGATTTTCGCATAATATTGCATTTTAAGCAAGTTTTCTTGCATTTTGTTTCATACTAAAAATCATCGAATTCAGCAATATTTTGACGTGTATCACCCCCTTTTCCTTTATGTGATATCGTTTCAATTATAATTCAACAAAATATCATCGAATTAGGCAATATTTTGCCGTTTTTCCATGTTTATGTGAATTTTCAGTTTATTGTTATTATTTTATTAATATCAACGTTTCAGCCGGATTAGAACGGTTTTACGTGTACATCTTCCATCGGTAATATAAACCGAAAATCAGGAACATTTTAGTTAATTCTAATGAAAACACATTGATTTTTATAATTTGTGTTGGAAACAACATTGTCTTATGTCTTTTCTTGGATCTAAACAATACGAAACCACGCTCTTTGATTTGAAGTTAAAATCCTCAAAAATGGTAATATAGTGACTTTTTTCACGTTATTCATGTAGTGTGATTTTACGTATATATATTCGTTTTTACCAATATTTCGATACTACTTCATATTTTCTCACGATACGTGATTTTGCCTTCATATCTCAGAATTTCGCAAATTTTGCATTTTTAAACAAGTTTTCTTGCATTTTGTTTTGTACTAAAAATCATCGAATTTAGAAATATTTTGACCTTTATCATTCCCTTTTCCTTTATGTGATTTAAACAAAATATCATCGAATTAGGATATATTTCCGTTTTTCCACGTTTTTGTGAATTTTTAGTTTATTGTTCTTATTTCAATATATATACGAGAAAAATTATGGAAGCACATAATTGATCAGAAAATAACCTTAAATACTTCATTTTCAATCATCTATATGTTTCTCGTTAAAATACTGAGTAAGATATTTAAAAGGGGAGAAGTTCTGTTTTTATTGCATATATCGACGTTTCAGCCGGATTAGAACGGTTTTACGAGTACATCTTCCATCGGTAATATAAACAGAAAATCAGGATTATTTTAGTTAATTTTAATGAAAACACATTGATTTTTATAATTTGTATTGGAAGCAACATCTTTATACGTGTTTTCTAGGGTCTAAAAAATACGAAACGTCGCTCTATGATTCGAAGATAAAATCCTCAAATTTGGTATAATAATGACTTTTTTCACGTTTTTCATGTAGTTTGATATTACGTAAATATATTCATTTTTACCAATATTTCGATACTATTTCATGTAGTATCACGATATGTGATTTGGCTTTCATATCTCAGATTTTTGCATAATATTGCATTTTAAGCAAGTTTTCTTGCATTTTGTTTCGTACTAAAAATCATCGAATTCAGCAATATTTTGACGTTTATCATCCCCTTTTCTTTCATGAGATATAAACAAAATATCATCGAATTAGGCAATATTTTGCTGTTTTTCCACGTTTGTGTGAATTTTCAGTTAATTGCTATTAATTCATTAAATATACGATAAAAACGATGCAAACACATAATTGATTAGATATTAACCTTAAACACTTCATTTTCAATCAACTATTTGTTTTTCGTTAAAATACTGAGTAAGATATTGGAAAAGGGAGAAGTTCTGTTTTTATTGCATATATCGACGTGTCAGCCGGATTAGAGCGGTTTTACGTGTACATCTTCCATCGGTAATATAAACGGAAAATCAGGAACATTTTAGTTAATTCTAATGAAAACACAATGATTTTTATCATTTGTAAGTCTTTCCTTGGACCTAAATAATACGAATCCTCGCTCTATGATTTGAAGTTAAAATCCTCAAATATGGTAATATAGTGACTTTTTTCACGTTATTCATGTAGTGTGATTTTACGTATATATATTCGTTTTTACCAATACTTCGATACTACACGTTTTCTCACGATATGTGATTTGGCTTTCAAATCTCAGAATTTCGCAAATTTTGCATTTTTAAGCAAGTTTTCTTGCATTTTGTTTTGTACTAAAAATCATCGAATTTAGCAATATTTTGACCTTTATCATCCCCTTTTCTTTTATGTGATTTAAACAAAATATCATCAAATTAGGCAATATTTTGCCGTTTTTCCACGTTTTTGTGAATTTTTAGTTTATTGTTATTATTTCATTATATATACTAGAAAAATTATGCAAGCACATAATTGATCAAAAAATAACCTTAAATACTTCATTTTCAATCATCTATATGTTTCTCGTTAAAATACTGAGTAAGATATTTAAAAGGGGAGAAGTTCTGTTTTTATTGCATATATCGAAGTTTCAGCCGGATTAGAACGGTTTTACGTGTACATCTTCCAACGGTAATATAAACCGAAAATCAGGATTATTTTAGTTAATTTTAATGAAAACACATTGATTTTTATAATTTGTATTGGAAGCAACATCTTTATACGTCTTTTCTAGGGTCTAAAAAATACGAAATGTCGCTCTATGATTCGAAGTTAAAATCCTCAAATTTGGTATAATAATGACTTTTTTCACGTTTTTCATGTAGTTTGATAATACGTAAATATATTCATTTTAACCAATATTTCGATACTATTTCATGTAGTATCACGATATGTGATTTGGCTTTCATATCTCAGATTTTCGCATAATATTGCATTTTAAGCAAGTTTTCTTGCATTTTGTTTCGTACTAAAAATCATCGAATTCAGCAATATTTTGACGTTTATCATCCCCTTTTCCTTTATGTGATATTAACAAAATATCATCGAATTAGGCAATATTTTGCTGTTTTTCCACGTTTGTGTGAATTTTCAGTTTATTGCTATTAATTCATTAAATATACGATAAAAACGATGCAAACACATAATTGATTAGATATTAACCTTAAACACCTCATTTTCAATCAACTATTTGTTTCTCGTTAAAATACAGAGTAAGATATTGGAAAAGGGAGAAGTTCTGTTTTTATTGCATATATCGACGTTTCAGCCGGATTAGAGCGGTTTTACGTGTACATCTTCCATCGGTAATATAAACGAAATATCAGGAACATTTTAGTTAATTCTAATGAAAACACATTGATTTTTAATATTTGTATGACTTGGATCTAAATAATACGAATCCTCGCTCTATGATTTGAAGTTAAAATCCTCAAATATGGTAATATAATGACTTTTTTCACGTTATTCATTTAGTGTGATTTTACGTATATATATTCGTTTTTACCAATATTTCGATACTACTTCACGTTTTCTCACGATATTCGATTTGGCTTTCAAATCTCAGAATTTCGCAAATTTTGCATTTTTAAACAAGTTTTCTTGCATTTTGTTTTGTACTAAAAATCATCGATTTTAGAAATATTTTGACCTTTATCATCCCCTTTTCCTTTATGTGATTTAAACAAAATATCATAGAATTAGGCAATATTTTGCCGTTTTTCCATGTTTATGTGAATTTTCAGTTTATTGTTATTATTTTATTAATATCAACGTTTCAGCCGGATTAGAACGGTTTTACGTGTACATCTTCCATCGGTAATATAAACCGAAAATCAGGAACATTTTAGTTAATTCTAATGAAAACACATTGATTTTTGTAATTTGTGTTGGAAACAACATTGTCTTATGTCTTTTCTTGGATCTAAACAATACGAAACCACGCTCTTTGATTTGAAGTTAAAATCCTCAAAAATGGTAATATAGTGACTTTTTTCACGTTATTCATGTAGTGTGATTTTACGTATATATATTCGTTTTTACCAATATTTCGATACTACTTCATATTTTCTCACGATATGTGATTTTGCCTTCATATCTAAGAATTTTGCAAATTTTGCATTTTTAAACAAGTTTTCTTGCATTTTGTTTTGTACTAAAAATCATCGAATTTAGAAATATTTTGACCTTTATCATCCCCTTTTCCTTTATGTGATTTAAACAGAATATTATCGAATTAGGATATATTTCCGTTTTTCCACGTTTTTGTGAATTTTTAGTTTATTGTTCTTATTTCAATATATATACGAGAAAAATTATGGAAGCACATAATTGATCAGAAAATAACCTTAAATACTTCATTTTCAATCATCTATATGTTTCTCGTTAAAATACTGAGTAAGATATTTAAAAGGGGAGAAGTTCTGTTTTTATTGCATATATCGACGTTTCAGCCGGATTAGAGCGGTTTTACGTGTACATCTTCCATCGGTAATATAAACGAAATATCAGGAACATTTTAGTTAATTCTAATGAAAACACATTGATTTTTATTATTTGTATGTCTTGGATCTAAATAATACGAATCCTCGCTCTATGATTTGAAGTTAAAATCCTCAAATATGGTAATATAATGACTTTTTTCACGTTATTCATTTAGTGTGATTTTACGTATAAATATTCGTTTTTACCAATATTTCGATACTACTTCACGTTTTCTCACGATATGCGATTTGGCTTTCAAATCTCAGAATTTCGCAAATTTTGCATTTTTAAACAAGTTTTCTTGCATTTTGTTTTGTACTAAAAATCATCGAATTTAGAAATATTTTGACCTTTATCATCCTCTTTTCCTTTATGTGATTTAAACAAAATATCATAGAATTAGGCAATATTTTGCCGTTTTTCCATGTTTATGTGAATTTTCAGTTTATTGTTATTATTTTATTAATATCAACGTTTCAGCCGGATTAGAACGGTTT